>NW_027308921.1:55000-61923 GCF_047496885.1 Scyliorhinus torazame
GGGTTAGGCGATAGGGTTAGGGATAGGGTTAGGGTTAGGGATAGGGTTAGGCGATAGGGTTAGGGATAGGGTTAGGGTTAGGGTTAGGGATAGGGTTAGGGTTAGGGTTAGGGATAGGGTTAGGGTTAGGGTTAGGGATAGGGTTAGGGTTAGGGATAGGGTTAGGGTTAGGCGATAGGGTTAGGGTTAGGGATAGGGTTAGGGTTAGGCGATAGGGTTAGGGTTAGGGATAGGGTTAGGGTTAGGCGATAGGGTTAGGGTTAGGGATAGGGTTAGGGTTAGGGATAGGGTTAGGGTTAGGGTTAGGGATAGGGTTAGGGTTAGGGATAGGGTTAGGCGATAGGGTTAGGGTTAGGGTTAGGGTTAGGGTTAGGGATAGGGTTAGGGTTAGGGATAGGGTTAGGGTTAGGCGATGGGGTTAGAGCTAGGGTTAGGGTTAGGGTTAGGGATAGGTTTAGGGTTAGGGGATAGGGTTAGGGTTAGGGATAGGGTTAGGGTTAGGGTTAGGGTTAGGCGATAGGGTTAGGGATAGGGTTAGGGTTAGGCGATAGGGTTAGGGATAGGGTTAGGGTTAGGGTTAGGGATAGGGTTAGGGTTAGGGTTAGGGTTAGGGATAGGGTTAGGGTTAGCGTTAGGGATAGGGTTAGGGTTAGGGATAGGGTTAGGGTTAGGGATAGGGTTAGGGTTAGGGATAGGGTTAGGGATAGGGTTAGGGTTAGGCGATGGGGTTAGAGTTAGGGATAGGGTTAGGGTTAGGGTTAGGGATAGGGTTAGGGTTAGGCGATAGGGTTAGGGATACGGTTAGGGGTAGGGATAGGGAGTATCTGGGACGGGCAGAGACTCCTCGGCGGTCCCCCCGGTCCCTGGCGGGCAGACGGACCTCCTGGGCCGGAGGCAGCCTCCGCCGGCGTTACACCCTGTCCCTGGCGGGCAGAGGGACCTCCTGGGCCGGGTGCAGCCTCCGCCGGCGGACCCCCCGGTCCCTGGCGGGCAGAGGGAGCTCCTGGGCCGGGTGCAGCCTCCGGCGGCGGTCCCCCCGGTCCCTGGCGGGCAGAGGGAGCTCCTGGGCCCGGTGCCGCCTCCGCCGGCGGTCCCCCCGGTCCCTGGCGGGCAGAGGGACCTCCTGGGCCGGGTGCAGCCTCCGCCGGAGGACCCCCCGGTCCCTGGCGGGCAGAGGGAGCTACTGGGCCGGGTGCAGCCTCCGGCGGCGGTCCCCCCGGTCACTGGCGGGCAGAGGGAGCTCCTGGGCCCGGTGCAGCCTCCGCCGGCGGTCCCCCCGGTCCCTGGCGGGCAGAGGGAGCTCCTGGGCCGGGTGCAGCCTCCGGCGGCGGTCCCCCCGGCCCCTGGCGGGCAGAGGGAGCTCCTGGGCCCGGTGCAGCCTCCGGCGGCGGTCCCCCCGGCCCCTGGCGGGCAGAGGGAGCTCCTGGGCCCGGTGCAGCCTCCGCCGGCGGTCCGCCCGGTCCCTGGCGGGCAGAGGGACCTCCTGGGCCGGGTGCAGCCTCCGCCGGCGGTCCCCCCGGTCCCTGGCGGGCAGAGGGAGCTCCTGGGCCGGGTGCAGCCTCCGGCGGCGGTCCCCCCGGTCCCTGGCGGGCAGAGGGAGCTCGTGGGCCCGGTGCAGCCTCCGCCGGCGGTCCCCCCGGTCCCTGGCGGGCAGAGTGACCTCCTGGGCCGGGTTCAGCCTCCGCCGGCGGTCCCCCCGGTTCCTGGCGGGCAGAGGGAGCTCCTGGGCCGGGCTCAGCCTCCGCCGGCGGTCCCCCCGGTCCCTGGCGGGCAGAGTGACCTGCTGGGCCCGGTGCAGCCTCCGCCGGCGGTCCCCCCGGTTCCTGGCGGGCAGAGGGAGCTCCTGGGCCCGGTGCAGACTCCCCCGGCGGTGCACCGGTCCCCGGCGGGCAGAGGGCGCTCGTGTACCGGGTGCAGCGTCCGCCGGCGGTGCACCGGTCCCTGGCGGGCTCAGAGAGCGCCTCGGCCGGGGATCGTCTCGTCCCAACGTCCGCCTGGTCCGTGGCCCGCAGGGGGCGCTGTCGGGCGGGGTACGGCCACGGCCCGACGTGCCTCCGGTGGGCTGCGGTCAGTGTGTGCCGCCGTTGGCCGGCTGCGGGGCTTGGTGCTGTTCCAGCCGTGCGTTAGGTGGGCGAACGGCAGGGGGCGCCCCTTGGGCGGGTGGCGGGCCCCGCGCGGGCCAGCCGTGGGGGGTCACGGTCCGCCGCCGGGGCGTCCAAAGGGCGGCGAGAGGCCGTCCGCCGGTGCTGACAAGTCATAAACCAGCGGCGGTGACAAGTCATAAACCAGCGGCGGTGACAAGTCATAAACCAGCGGCGGTGACAAGTCATAAACCAGGACAAGGTTGTTGACGGCGCCGGGCGGCGGCGAAGCGGCTCACCCCGGGGCAGGGTGGCGATTCGAGGAGGGGCGCCCACCCGGCCGCCAAGGCCGCCGCCGGCGGGGGCCGGGGGCGCCGTTTTGAAAAAGAACCGTAGGCCGGATGGGGTCCGATCCACCCACCTTATGCCGACGCCGAGACCTCATTCCCGGCATGACTACCGGTGGTCCGTCCCGCTGGTCTGCCACTTGCGTTTGGCGTCACGAGGGGTTGGCGGGGTACCTGCAGATTGGTAGGAGGTGGAAAATCGAGAAATGGACTTTGGTCGGAAAGGTCCCCTCGAGCCTCCAGGTCTGCGGAGACCGACCCGGGCTGCCGCCCCCGCCGGCCGCTCGGCCCGATCGGGCGCGAATTTCTTCCGATTTTCGCCCTTTTTTCGGGTTTTCGGCCGGCGCTCCAAACGGCGGCCCGACGCCCCGCCGAGGCCGGGCACGGCTCCCCGGAGCGCGAGGGACCGGATCAGACCTCGTCGGCACTGGCATGGCCACCGCAACGCTCGGACTTAGCCTGGGGAGGCTGGTCGAGGCGGTGGCAAGTCATGAACCAGTGGAGTCTGGCGGAGACTGTGGCAAGTCATAAACCAGTCGGACTTAGCCTGTGGAGGCTGGTCCAGGCAGCGGCAAGTCATAAACCAGTCGGACTTAGCCTGTGGAGGCAGGTCCAGGCAGTGGCAAGTCATAAACCAGTCGGACTCAGCCTGTGGAGGCAGGGCCAGGCAGTGGCAAGTCATGAACCAGTGGCAAATCATAAACCAGTCGGACTTAGCCTGTGGAGGCAGGGCCAGGCAGTGGCAAGTCATAAACCAGTCGGACTTAGCCTCTGGCGACTTCCAGGAGGTCTATGAGGTCCTGTGCCGCCGCTTTACCGGGGCCAAGGTTGCAGGAGAGCGGAACGGAGGAGTGGATTGGTCCCGCCGATGGGGCACGTGCATATATGAAAAGTGCACCCTACCGTTAGTTAATCACTTGCCCTCGGAAGTGTATGAGGTCGTGTCCAGCCGTGGTACCGGGGACACAGTGGGGGTGTTCCCGCTAAAGGGAGCGGATTGGTCCCGCCGAGCTGCCACTTGCATTTGTGGTCGAGTGTCTCGGACAGCTGGTTAACCACTTGCCCTCGGTAGTGCCGATGAGGTTTTGAAAAAGCCGATCTGCGGGGACTTGGAGCGCCTTCCTCGGATGGACTACCGGGCGCCCTCCCGCCGATTTGCCATTTGCGTTTGGCGTCCCGAGGGGTTGGCGGGGTACCTGCAGATTGGTAGGAGGTGGAAAATCGAGAAATGGACTTTGGTCGGAAAGGTCCCCTCGAGCCTCCAGGTCTGCGGAGACCGACCCGGGCTGCCGCCCCGCCGGCCGCTCGGCCCGATCGGGCGCGAATTCTTTCCGATTTTCGCCCTTTTTTCGGGTTTTCGGCCGGCGCTCCAAACGGCGGCCCGACGCCCCGCCGAGGCCGGGCACGGCTCCCCGCCGCGCAAGGGGCCGTGTTTGCCTTGGTCTGCCTTGGAATTGTCACCAAACGCCCGCGCTTCGCCTGGGGAGGCTGGCCGAGTCGGTGGCAAGTCATGAACCAGTGGAGGCTGGTGGAGACAGTGGCAAATCATAAACCAGTCGGACTTAGCCTGTGGAGGCTGGTGGAGACAGTGGCAAGTCATGAACCAGTGGCAAATCATAAACCAGTCGGACTCAGCCTGTGGAGGCAGGGCCAGGCAGTGGCAAGTCATGAACCAGTGGCAAATCATAAACCAGTCGGACTCAGCCTGTGGAGGCAGGTCCAGGCAGTGGCAAGTCATGAACCAGTGGCAAATCATAAACCAGTCGGACTCAGCCTGTGGAGGCAGGGCCAGGCAGTGGCAAGTCATGAACCAGTGGCAAATCATAAACCAGTCGGACTCAGCCTGTGGAGGCAGGTCCAGGCAGTGGCAAGTCATGAACCAGTGGGAAATCATAAACCAGTCGGACTCAGCCTGTGGAGGCAGGTCCAGGCAGTGGCAAGTCATGAACCAGTGGGAAATCATAAACCAGTCGGACTCAGCCTGTGGAGGCAGGGCCAGGCAGTGGCAAGTCATGAACCAGTGGAGACAGTGGCAAGTCATAAACCAGTCGGACTTAAGCCTGTGGAGGCAGGTCCAGGCAGTGGCAAGTCATGAACCAGTGGCAAATCATAAACCAGTCGGACTCAGCCTGTGGAGGCAGGTCCAGGCAGTGGCAAGTCATGAACCAGTGGCAAATCATAAACCAGTCGGACTCAGCCTGTGGAGGCAGGGCCAGGCAGTGGCAAGTCATGAACCAGTGGCAAATCATAAACCAGTCGGACTCAGCCTGTGGAGGCAGGTCCAGGCAGTGGCAAGTCATGAACCAGTGGGAAATCATAAACCAGTCGGACTCAGCCTGTGGAGGCAGGTCCAGGCAGTGGCAAGTCATGAACCAGTGGCAAATCATAAACCAGTCGGACTCAGCCTGTGGAGGCAGGGCCAGGCAGTGGCAAGTCATGAACCAGTGGAGACAGTGGCAAATCATAAACCAGTCGGACTTAGCCTGTGGAGGCTGGTGGAGACAGTGGCAAGTCATAAACCAGTCGGACTTAGCCTGTGGAGGCAGTTCCAGGCAGTGGCAAGTCATGAACCAGTGGAGACAGTGGCAAATCATAAACCAGTCGGACTTGTCCTGTGGAGGCTGGTGGAGACAGTGGCAAGTCATAAACCAGTCGGACTTAGCCTGTGGAGGCAGGTCCAGGCAGTGGCAAGTCATGAACCAGTGGAGACAGTGGCAAATCATAAACCAGTCGGACTTAGCCTGTGGAGGCTGGTGGAGACAGTGGCAAGTCATAAACCAGTCGCACTTAGCCTGTGGAGGGAAGGTGGAGACAGTGGCAAGTCATAAACCAGTCGGACTTAGCCTGTGGGGGCAGGTCCAGGCAGTGGCAAGTCATGAACCAGTGGAGACAGTGGCAAATCATAAACCAGTCGGACTTAGCCTGTGGAGGCTGGTGGAGACAGTGGCAAGTCATAAACCAGTCGGACTTAGCCTGTGGAGGGAGGTGGAGACAGTGGCAAGTCATAAACCAGTCGGACTTAGCCTGTGGGGGCAGGTCCAGGCAGTGGCAAGTCATAAACCAGTCGGACTTAGCCTCTGGCGACTTCCAGGAGGTCTATGAGGTCCTGTGCCGCCGCTTTACCGGGGCCAAGGTTGCAGGAGAGCGGAACGGAGGAGTGGATTGGTCCCGCCGATGGGGCACGTGCATATATGAAAAGTGCACCCTACCGTTAGTTAATCACTTGCCCTCGGAAGTGTATGAGGTCGTGTCCAGCCGTGGTACCGGGGACACAGTGGGGGTGTTCCCGCTAAGGTGGAGTGGATTGGTCCCGCCGAGCTGCCACTTGCATTTGTGGTCGAGTGTCTCGGACAGCTGGTTAACCACTTGCCCTCGGTAGTGCCGATGAGGTTTTGAAAAAGTCGATTTGCGGGGATTTGGAGCGCCTTCCTCGGATGGACTACCGGGCGACCTCCCGCCGATTTGCCATTTGCATTTGGCGTCACGAGGGGTTGGCGGGGTGCCCGGAGATTTTCGGGAACACGATTTTTAGAACATTTTCTGGCAGCGGTAGCACTTTGAAAGTACCCAGGAAAGTGCTACTTTGAGGTACGGTCCCGATTTCAAATCGAAGGCCTTACCAATGAGCACTCGGAAGTCCTCAAGGGGTTTTAGCAACAATTTTGACGGACTTTTCGAACTCATTTGCCGGCCTAAAAATCGGTCAGAGTCCGAGCCGGCGGTAACTCTGATACAAACAATGTGTTTCTGTGAACTCTTGTGTGAGAAACATACTTGTAAAAAAAACAGACAAAGTGTTTTTTCTGTGGCGAGAGAGAAACACTTACAAAGTTTTTAATGGCGAGAAAACAAAGACACAATTATATATATATATATCCTTGTACAATAATTCAAGAAGAGACAGACATATATGGTAGAAGACACATTATAAAATGTCTGTCGAGGTTTAGCCTTTGTGACTGGGCACCTCTTGTCTTGTTTTCGGGCACACCTGGAGGCCAGGGTGCCCAAGTCTGTTTTCAGGCGACGCGGGGCGGCGGCGTTCCCGTGCCTGGTTCCCTTGGGTTGCAGTCGCATGTGTCACGGTTAACGGGTTGCACAGAGGCACATGTCGGGGCGTTCCCAGAAACCTGATTGAAGTCAGGCGCCGCACGCCGGCTGGTTGCAAGTGTCGTGCGAGCGCCGAAAGCCTTGGCCGAGAGCAGATTCTCGGGCGCGAGAGGTCACGCCCGTGGCGGCCAGTCGTTGTTGCTTCCTTCCGCACACGGCGGCGTACCTCTCGGCACCTACCTCTCGAACGATCAGGCGAGTCGTGTCCGACGTGGGAGGGCCCTCGGCGGGCCAGCGCTATTGTGGGCTGGTGTTCAGGCTGAGCGGTTGACCCTCCCCGTGCTGTGTGGGTTCCCCCGCCGCCCCGAGTCACAGACGGACATCGACCGAGAATTCTCGCAGCCCTTGTGAGGCCGAGGCGTGCGTTTGCTCTCTCTCTGTCGAG
>NW_027308922.1:0-61910 GCF_047496885.1 Scyliorhinus torazame
GTGTGAAATGGGATAGTGATCGGGAGAATTGGAGGGTTTATAATGTGTGAAATGGGAGTGATCGGGAGACTGAAGGTTTGTAATGTGTGAAATGGGACAGTGATTGGGAGTTTGAGGGTTTATAATGTGTGAAGTGGGAGAGATCGGAGATTGAGGGGTTTATAATGTGTGAAATGGGATAGTGATCAGAGGATCGAGGGATGAGTGTCCGTTGTAGTGTGTGTTAAATGGGGCAGTGATCGGAAGATTGAGGGGCTAAAGTTTGTGTGTTAAATGGAACGGTGATTGGGAGATTAAGGGGGTGGAGGAGTTACAGGGGGAGCAGATAGTCTCCCCGAGGATAACGCATGTTAAATCATTCTCAGGCAATTCCGCTCCCTACTGAAACTCACCTTTGACCAGGGATGTGCTTTAATTTGGGGGAATTTGAACTCTGTATAGTTGGGATTCATTTCACGGATCTGCTCCCGTGTGGGTGTTCCCAGTACCTGCACAAATAAGAGGGCGGTAGTAAATACTCAAGAGAGGATACAGAAGGAATCAGGTGCAGAAAGAGAGCAAGCAAGAGAGCGCCAGAGGTCAAAGAAGGGGAGCGGGCAGAGGTCAGAGAGGGGGAGTGGCAGGTCAAAGAAGGGGAGCGCCAGAGCTCAAAGAGACGGTGTCCCAGAGGTCAGAGAGAGAGGAAGAGTAGTGGGCATGGGGAAGCGAGTGGGTACGGGGGGGGGGGGGGCGAGGCGTTCCAGGGTGGGGCGGGAGGGGAAGCGAGGGGGTCCGGGGGGGGGGGAAGAGAGGGCGTCCGGGGGGGGGGGGAAGAGAGAGGGAGTCCGGGGGGGGAAGAGTGGGAGTCCAGGGGGGGAAGAGAGGGAGTCCGGGGGGGGAAGAGAGGGGTGTCCGGGGGGGGAAGAGAGGGAGTCCAGGGGGGAAGAGAGGGGTGTCCAGGGGGGGAAGAGAGGGTGTCCAGGGGGGGGAAGAGAGGGTGTCCAGGGGGGGAAGAGAGGGTGTCCAGGGGGGGAAGAGAGGGTGTCCAGGGGGGGGAAGAGAGGGCGTCCAGGGGGGGAAGCAAGCACGTGCCAGAGGTCAAAAGAGGGGGAGAGGCAGAGATCAGAGAGGGAGAGCGCCAGAGGTCAAAGAGGGGCAGTGGCAGGTCCATGGGGGGAAGCGATGGGGCATGGGGGGAAGCGATGGGGCCCGGGGGGAAGCGATGGGGCCCGGGGGAAGAGAAGGGTCCGGGGAGGAAGCGATGTGAGAACGACGGGGCCCGAGGGGGGAATGACAGGGTCCGGGGGGGGAAGCGAGGGGGTCCGGGGGGGGGAGAAAGCGAGGGGGTCCGGGGGGGGGAGAAAGTGAGGGGGGGGGGGGGGGGGGGAAAGTGAGGGGGTCCGGGGGGGGGGGGGGGGGGGAAAGTGAGGGGGTCCGGGGGGGGGGGGGGGGGGGAAAGTGAGGGGGTCCGGGGGGGGGGGGGGGAAGTGAGGGGGTCCGGGGGGGGGGGGAAGCGAGGGGGTCCGGGGGGGGAAGAGAGGGTGTCCAGGGGGGGAAGAGAGGGTGTCCAGGGGGGGGAAGAGAGGGTGTCCAGGGGGGGAAGAGAGGGTGTCCAGGGGGGGGGAAGAGAGGGCGTCCAGGGGGGGGAAGCAAGCACGTGCCAGAGGTCAAAGAGGGGGAGAGGCAGAGATCAGAGAGGGAGAGCGCCAGAGGTCAAAGAGGGGCAGTGGCAGGTCCATGGGGGGGAAGCGATGGGGCATTGGGGGGAAGCGATGGGGCCCGGGGGGAAGCGATGGGGCCCGGGGGAAGAGAAGGGGTCCGGGGAGGAAGCGATGTGAGAACGACGGGGCCCGAGGGGGGAATGACAGGGTCCGGGGGGGAAGCGAGGGGGTCCGGGGGGGGGAGAAAGCGAGGGGGGTCCGGGGGGGGGAGAAAGTGAGGGGGGGGGGGGGGGGGAGAAAGTGAGGGGGTCCGGGGGGGGGGGGGGGGGGAAAGTGAGGGGGTCCCGGGGGGGGGGGGGGAAGTGAGGGGGTCCGGGGGGGGGGGGGAAGCGAGGGGGTCCGGGGGGGGGGAAGCGAGGGGGTCCGGGGGGGGGGGGAAGCGAGGGGGTCCGGGGGGGGGGGGGAAGCGAGGGGGTCCGGGGGGGGGGGGAAGCGAGGGGGTCCGGGGGGAGAAGCGAGGGGTCCGGGGGGGGAGAAGCGAGGGGGTCCGGGGGGAGAAGCGAGGGGGTCCAGGGGGGGGGAAGCGAGGGGGTCCAGGGGGGGGGGAAGAGAGGGCGTCCAGGGGGGGGGGAAAGAGAGGCATCCAGGGGGGGGAAGAGAGGGGCGTCCAGGGGGGGAAGAGAGGGCGTCCAGGGGTGGAAGAGAGAGGGTCCAGGGGGGAAGAGAGGGCGTCCAGGGGGGGAAGCAAGCACGTGCCAGAGGTCAAAGAGGGGGAGAGGCAGAGATCAGAGAGGGAGAGCGCCAGAGGTCCAAGAGGGGCAGTGGCAGGTCCATGGGGGGGAAGCGATGGGGCCCGGGGGGAAGCAAAGGGGTCCGGGGAGGAAGCGATGTGAGAGCGACGGGGTCCGACGGGGGAATGACGGGGTCCGGGGGGGAAGCGAGGGGGTCCGGGGGGGAAGCGACGGGGTCCGGGGGGAAGCGACGGGGTCCGGGGGGGAAGCGACGGGGTCCGGGGGGAAGCGACGGGGTCCGGGGGGGGGGGGGAAGCGACGGGGTCCGGGGGGGGGGGAAGCGAGGGGGTCCGGGGGGGGGGGGGGAAGCGAGGGGGTCCGGGGGGGGGGGGGGGAAGCGAGGGGGTCCGGGGGGGGAAGCGAGGGGGTCACAGGGGGGGAAGCGAGGGGGTCCAGGGGGGGAAGCGAGGGGGTCCAGGGGGGGGAAGCGAGGCGGTCCAGGGGGGGGGAAGCGAGGCGGTCCGGGGGGAAGCGAGGGGGTCCAGGGGGGGAAGCGAGGGGGTCCAGGGGGGGAAGCGAGGGGGTCCAGGGGGGGGGGAAGCGAGGCGGTCCGGGGGGAAGCGAGGGGGTCCAGGGGGGGAAGCGAGGGGGTCCAGGGGGGGGAAGAGAGGGCATCCAGGGGGGGAAGAGAGGGCGTCCAGGGGGGGAAGAGAGGGCGTCCAGGGGGGAAGCAAGCACGTGCCAGAGGTCAAAGAGGGGGAGAGGCAGAGATCAGAAAAGGGAGAGCGCCAGAGGTCAAAGAGGGGCAGTAGCCGGTCCATGGGGGGAAGCGATGGGGCCCGGGGGGAAGCGAAGGGGTCCGGGGAGGAAGCGATGTGAGAGCGACGGGGTCCGAGGGGGGAATGACATGGTCCGGGGGGGAAGCGACGGGGTCCGGGGGGGAAGCGAGGGGGTCCGGGGGGGAGAGCGAGGGGGTCCGGGGGGGGGGGGAAGCGAGGGGGTCCGGGGGGGGGGGAAGCGAGGGGGTCCGGGGGGGGGGGAAGCGAGGGGGTCCGGGGGGGGGAAGCGAGGGGGTCCGGGGGGGGGGAAGCGAGGGGGGTCCGGGGGGGGGGGAAGCGAGGGGGTCGGGGGGGGGGAGGGGGGGGGGGGGGGGGGGGCGGGGGGGGGAAGGACGAGGGGGTAGTGGGGGGGGTGGGGAAGCGAGGGGGGGGGTCGGCGGGGGAGGCGGGGGGGAAGGGGGGGGGGGGGGGTCGGGGCGGGAGGGGGGGGAAGCGAGGGGGGAGGTGGGCGGGGGAGGGGGGGGGGGGGGGGGGGAGGGGGGGGGGGGGGGAAGCGAGGGGGTCCGGGGGGGGGGAAGCGAGGGGGTCCGGGGGGGGGGGAAACGAGGGGTCCGGGGGGGGGGGGGAAGCGAGGGGGTCCGGGGGGGGGGGGGAAGCGAGGGGTCCGGGGGGAGGGGGGGGGAAGCGAGGGGGTCCGGGGGAGGGGGGGGGAAGCGAGGGGGTCCGGGGAGTGGGGGGGAAGCGAGGGGGTCGGGGGGGGGAAGCGAGGGGATCCAGGGGGGAAGCGAGGGGGTCCGAGGGGGGGGAAGCGAGGGGGTCCAGGGGGGGGAAGCAGGAGGGGGTCCAGGGGGGGAAGCGAGGGGTCCAGGGGGGGGGGGGAAGAGAGAGGGTCCAGGGGGGGAAGAGAGGGGGGAAAGGAGAGGGGGGGAAGAGAGTGGTCCAGGGGGGGGAAGAGAGGGGGGGGGAAGAGAGGGGGGAAGAGGGGGGGAAGAGAGGGGGGGAGGAGCGGGGGGGGAAGCGGGGGGGAAGAGGAGGGGGGGGAAGAGGAGGGCGTCCAGGGGGGGGGGGAAGAGAGGGCGTCCAGGGGGGGGGGGGGAAGAGAGGGCGTCCAGGGGGGGGGGGGGGGAAGAGAGGGCGTCCAGGGGGGGGGGGGAAGAGAGGGCGTCCGAGGGGGGGGGGGGGAAGAGAGGGGGTCCGAGGGGGGGGGGGAAGAGAGGGGGGGTCCAGGGGGGGGGAAGAGAGGGGGGGTCCAGGGGGGGGAAGAGAGGGGGTCCGGGGGGGGAGAGAGGGAGTCCGGGGGGGAAAGAGAGGGCGTCCGGGGGGGGGGGGGGAGAGAGGGCGTCCGGGGGGGGGGGGGGAGAGAGGGCGTCCGGGGGGGGGGGGGGAGAGAGGGGCGTCCGGGGGGGGGGGGGAGAGAGAGGGGCGTCCGGGGGGGGGGGGGGAAAGAGAGGGCGTCCGGGGGGGGGGGGGGAAAGAGAGGGCGTCCGGGGGGGGGGGGGGGGAAAGAGAGGGCGTCCGGGGGGGGGGGGGGGGGGGGAAAGAGAGGGCGTCCGGGGGGGGGGGGGGAGAGAGAGGAGTCCGGGGGGGGAAGAGAGGGCGTCCGGGGGGGGGAAGAGAGGGAGTCCGGGGGGGGAAGAGAGGGCGTCCGGGGGGGGAAGAGAGGGAGTCCGGGGGGGGAAGAGAGGGTGTCCAGGGGGGGAAGAGAGGGCGTCCAGGGGGGGAAGCAAGCACGTGCCAGAGGTCAAGAGGGGGAGAGGCAGAGATCAGAGAGGGAGAGCGCCAGAGGTCAAAGAGGGGCAGTGGCAGGTCCCATGGGGGGAAGCGATGGGGCCCGGGGGGAAGCAAAGGGGTCCGGGGAGGAAGCGATGTGAGAGCGACGGGGTCTCGAGGGGGGGAGCGACGGGGTCCGAGGGGGGAATGACAGGTTCCGGGGGGGAAGCGAGGGGGGTCCGGGGGGGGGGGGGGGGGGAAGCGAGGGGGTCCGGGGGGGGGGGGGGGAAGCGAGGGGGTCCGGGGGGGGGGGGGGAAGCGAGGGGGTCCGGGGGGGTGGGGAAGCGAGGGGGTCCGGGGGGGGAAGCGAGGGGGTCCGGGGGGGGAAGCGAGGGGGTTCGGGGGGGGGAAGCGAGGGGGTTCGGGGGGGGGGAAGCGAGGGGGTTCAGGGGGGGGGGAAGCGAGGGGCTTCGGGGGGGGGAAGCGAGGGGCTTCGGGGGGGGGGAAGCGAGGAGGTCCTACGGGGGGGGAAGCGAGGGGGGTCTACGGGGGGGGAAGCGAGGGGGCCTAGGGGGGGAAGCGGGGGGGTTCGGGGGGGGGGAAGCGGGGGGGTTCGGGGGGGGGAAGCGGGGGGGTTCGCGGGGGGGGTTCGGGGGGGGAAGCGGGGGGGTTCGGGGGGGGAAGCGGGGGGTTCGGGGGGGGAAGCGGGGGGGTTCGGTGGGGGGAAGCGGGGGGGTTCGGTGGGGGGAAGCGGGGGGGTTCGGGGGGGGGGGAAGCGGGGGGGTTCGGGGGGGGGAAGCGGGGGGGTTCGGGGGGGGGTTCGGGGGGGTTCGGGGGAGGGTTCGGGGGGGTTCGGGGGGGGTTCGGGGGGGTTCGGGGGGGTTCGGGGGGGTTCGGGGGGGGGTTCGGGGGGGGAAGGGGGGGGTTCGGGGGGGGAAGGGGGGGGGGTTCGGGGGGGGGAAGGGGGGGGGGGTTCGGGGGGGGAAGGGGGGGGGGTTCGGGGGGGGAAGGGGGGGGGTTCGGGGGGGGAAGGGGGGGGGGGTTCGGGGGGGGTTCGGGGGGGGGGTTCGGGGGGGTTCGGGGGGGGGGTTCGGGGGGGGGGTTCGGGGGGGGAAGGGGGGGGGTTCGGGGGGGGAAGGGGGGGGGTTCGGGGGGGGTTCGGGGGGGGGAAGGGGGGGGGTTCGGGGGGGGGTTCGGGGGGGGGGTTCGGGGGGGGGGAAGTGGGGGGAAGTGGGGGTGGGTTCGGGGGGGGGAAGTGGGGGGGAAGTGGGGGGGTTCGGGGGGGGGAAGTGGGGGGGTTCGGGGGGGGGGAAGTGGGGGGGTTCGGGGGGGGGAAGTGGGGGGGGTTCGGGGGGGGGGAAGTGGGGGGGTTCGGGGGGGGGTTCGGGGGGGGGGAAGTGGGGGGGTTCGGGGGGGGGGTTCGGGGGGGGAAGTGGGGGGTTCGGGGGGGGGGAAGTGGGGGGGTTCGGGGGAGGGGGAAGTGGGGGGGTTCGGGGGGAGGGGGAAGTGGGGGGGTTCGGGGGAGGGGGGAAGTGGGGGGGGTTCGGGGGAGGGGGAAGTGGGGTGGTTCGGGGGAGGGGGAAGTGGGGGGGTTCGGGAGGGGGGAGCGAGGGGGTTCGGGGCGGGAAGCGAGGGGGTTCGGGGGGGGAGTGAAGGGGGTCTGGGGGGGGGAAGCGAGGGGGTCCGAATGGAGGCGAGGGAGACGGGGGGGGGGGGGGGGGGGGGGGGAGAGAGAGAGAGAGGGAGGCCGGGGGGAGGGGGGAGCGAGGAGTCTCCGTGGGGGGGGGGGGTGGGGGGAGGGGACAGCGAGGGGGGTCCGGGGGGGGGGGGAAGCGACGGGGTCCGGGAGGGAAGCGAAGGAGATCCGGGGGAAACAAGAGCGCGGCGGAAGGCGAAGCGGCGGGGAAGGCAAGGGGTTTGCGGGTAGGGGTTGCAAGTGGGCTGGGTAGTGAGCCAGAGGAACTGTGCTGCTGGGGGGGTGGGTGCAGAGGGTGGGTGGAGAGGGTGGGTGGAGAGGGTGGGTGGAGAGGGTGGGTGGGGTGGGGAGAGGGAGGGTGGGTGGGGAGAGGGTGGGTGGGGAGGGTGGTGGAGAGGGTGGGTGGGGAGAGGGTGGGTGGGGTGGGTGGAGTGGGTGGGTGTGGTGGGTGGAGGGGGTGGGTGGGGAGAGAGTGGGTGGAGAGGGTGGGTGGAGAGGGTGGGTAGGGAGAGGGTGGGTGGGGGGGGAGAGGGATGGTGGACAGGGGGGCAGTGGGAACAAAGGGGGGCAGGGTGAATTGAGAAGGGAGAGAGGGAGGAGTGGAAGAGGGGAAGGGGGGATGTGAGAGAGGGGGGAAAGCAGTCGTGCAACAGGAGAGGGTTTTAGATTTATATGACCGATTGCTCCCCCCCATCTCTTCATCCCTGCTTTAAATGGGTGACCCTATATTTTTAAACAATAAGCCCCGAGATCTTTGAAGCCCCTGGAGCTCTGACAAAGAGTCAGCGGACTCAAAACGTTAGCTCTCTTCTCTCCCGACAGATGCTGTCAGACCTGCTGAGATTTTCCAGCATTTTCTCTTTGGTTTCAGATTCCAGCATTTGCAGTAATTTGATTTTAGCCCTCAGTTCTAGATTCCCCAACAAGAGGAAACATCCTCTGCATATCCACCCGGTCAAAAATCCCCCGCAGAATCTTCAACGTTTTGTTCAAGTTCCCACTTAATCTTCTAAACTCCAGTGGATAGAAATCTAACCTGCCCATAAGGCAGCCCCTCCAACCAACCGGACTACCGACCCTCATTAGAAGGTAAAATAAGAGTCCCAACAATTTAGGAGCCAGCCAGGAGTGCGAGAAGGAAGAGACCAAACACCGAGGCATCGGGCAGCGGGTTGACAGAACCGAGTAAAGAGACCCGCCGTTAGAGTCGGGTGACCTCCGACATACCCCTTACGAAAAGGCCTGGGTTGAAATTGCCCCAAGTCCCAGTAACAGACAGGCATCTAACGATAATCTATATGTATTATACAGCGTTATGGATATACATGTGTTGCGATTCCCCCTACTAAAGAATAGTCTACGACTTGAGGCCCGGGGTTAGAAAATACTATTTCAGAGTGGAAATGGCGACCGAAGGTTTGCCTACAACTTTCAGATAACAGAGGGTTATACAGAACAGCAATTTGACTTGACTGAAACCAGTATAGAGATCGAACAGAAATTTTTAAAGTGCAATACTTCCAAAGGACAATGGTCCTTTGATGATATGAGGAGAGTTTGGGGAAAAACTACCCGTATGAGAGATAAAACGGCCCAAATGGTCCCTGATTGTAATGAACCAGCTCCAAAAGTGAAACGAGACTACAGCAAGTACCAACTACGATCGCAAAATAAAAAAACAGAAGGAGCTACTATGGGCAGTCTGTGAGGAGCTAGAGGGAAAGAAACCCAAAATTGAAAAGTTGCAAAGTTCCGAAGAAGTTGCGAGATTCAGACGTGAACTGTCGGAGCTGAAATCGGAAAAAGACGAGCTCCAATTAGTAAATAGCGAGTTAGTATCAGAAAATACAACGCTTAAAGCGGAAGTATCAGGACTTCAATTGGGAGTACAAGGTCTACTTCCCCAGAATAGGGAACTTAAAGAGAAGTTACTGGATAAATGCCTGATCTGGGGGAAAAGTCTTTCCAACGGGCCCTCGACACCCATACAACCTAGGCCCATCCCAGAAACAGTAGATCCAACTCCAGGAGTCTAGCCTCCGCCGGGCCGCGAGGTTATTAAGGCCATTCTCCACGTAAAACGTACCGTCCCAATGAAAAAAAGCCAGCAGCAACCACAAGCTCCTCCGCGGCAGTTTCATTTCATCCCAAAGTAAAAGTAATTAACGAGAGCATTCGAAAAAGAAACCACCAGAGGTGGAGACAGAAGCCGATTCTGTAACTGATTGGGAATCCTCAGGATAGCGACTCTGATTGGGAATCCTCAGGATAGGGACTCAGATTGGG
Organism: Scyliorhinus torazame; assembly: GCF_047496885.1. Classification (NCBI taxonomy): domain Eukaryota; kingdom Metazoa; phylum Chordata; class Chondrichthyes; order Carcharhiniformes; family Scyliorhinidae; genus Scyliorhinus; species Scyliorhinus torazame. The sequence continues at coordinate 8,843 of NW_027308922.1, forward strand.
AATCCTCAGGATAGCGACTCTGATTGGGAATCCTCAGGATAGCGACTCAGATTGGGAATCCTCAGGATAGCGACTCTGATTGGGAATCCTCAGGATAGCGACTCTGATTGGGAATCCTCAGGATAGCGACTCTGATTGGGAAACCTCAGGATAGTGACTCAGATTGGGAATCCTCAGGATAGCGACTCTGATTGGGAATCCTCAGGATAGCGACTCTGATTGGGAAACCTCGGGATAGTGACTCAGATTGGGATTCCTCAGGATAGCGACTCTGATGCAGAATCCTCAGGATAGCGACTCTGATTGGGAATCCTCAGGATAGCGAGTCAGATTGAGAATCTTCAGGATAGCGACTCAGATTGGGATTCCTCAGGATAGCGACTCTGACTGGGAATCCTCAGGATAGCGACTCTGATTGGGAATCCTCAGGATAGCCACTCTGATTGGGAATTCTCAGAATAGCGACTCAGATTGGGAATCCTCAGGATAGCGACTCTGATTGGGAATCCTCAGGATAGCGACTCTGATTGGGAATCCTCAGGATAACGACTCTGATTGGGAATCCTCAGGATAGCGACTCTGATGGATAATCCTCAGGATCCTAGAGCGACTCATATTGGGAATCCTCAGGATAGCGACTCTCATTGGGAATCCTCAGGATAGCGACTCTGATTGGGAATCCTCAGGATAGCGACTCTGATGGAGAATTCTCAGGATAGCGACTCTGATTGGGAATCCTCAGGATAGCGACTCTGATGGAGAATCCTCAGGATCCTACAGCGACTCAGATTGGGAATCCTCAGGATAGCGACTCTGATTGGGAATCCTCAGGATAGCGACTCTGATTGGGAATCCTCAGGATAGCGACTCAGATTGGGAATCCTCAGGATAGCGACTCTAATTGGGAATCTTCAGGATAGCGACTCTGATTGGGAATCCTCAGGATAGCGACGCAGATTGAGAATCCTCAGGATAGCGACTCTGATGGAGAATCCTCAGGATAGCGACTCTGATTGGGAATCCTCAGGATAGCGACTCTGATTGGGAATCCTCAGGATAGCGACTCTGATAGAGAATCCTCAGGATAGCGACTCTGATGGAGAATCCTCAGGATAGCGACTCTGATTGGAAATCCTCAGGATAGCGACTCTGATTGGGAATCCTCAGGATAGCGACTCTGATTGGGAATCCTCAGGATCGCGACTCTGATTGGGAATCCTCAGGATCGCGACTCTGATTGGGAATCCTCAGGATAGCGACTCTGATGGAGAATCCTCAGGATCCTAGAGCGACTCATATTGGGAATCCTCAGGATAGCGACTCTCATTGGGAATCCTCAGGATAGCGACTCTGATTGGGAATCCTCAGGATAGCGACTCTGATGGAGAATTCTCAGGATAGCGACTCATATTGGGAATCCTCAGGATAGCGACTCTGATGGAGAATCCTCAGGATCCTATAGCGACTCAGATTGGGAATCCTCAGGATAGCGACTCTGATTGGGAATCCTCAGGATAGCGACTCTGATTGGGAATCCTCAGGGTAGCGACTCAAATTGGGAATCCTCAGGATAGCGACGCAGATTGGGAATCTTCAGGATAGCGACTCTGGTGGAGAATCCTCAGGATAGCGACACTGATTGGGAATCCTCAGGATAGCGACGCAGATTGGGAATCCTCAGGATAGCGACTCTGATGGACAATTCTCAGGATAGCGACACTGATTGGGAATCCTCAGAATAGCGACTCTGATGGGAGAATCCTTAGGATAGTGACTCTGATGGAGAATCCTCAGGATAGCGCCTCTGATAGAGAATCCTCAGGATAGCGACTCTGATTGGGAATCCTCAGGATAGCGACTCTGATTGGGAATCCTCAGGATAGCGACTCAGATTGGGAATCCTCAGGATAGCGACTCTGATTGGGAATCCTCAGGATAGCGACTCTGATTTGGAATCCTCAGGATAGCGACTCAGATTGGGAATCCACAGGATAGCGACGCAGATTGAGAATCCTCAGGATAGCGACTCTGATGGAGAATCCTCAGGATAGCGACTCTGATTGGGAATCCTCAGGATAGCGACTCTGATTGGGAATCCTCAGGATAGCGACTCAGATTGGGAATCCTCAGGATAGCGACTCTGATTGGGAATCCTCAGGATAGCGACTCTGATTGTGAATCCTCATGATAGCGACTCTGATTGGGAATACTCAGGATAGCGACTCTGATTGGGAATCTTCAGGATAGAGACTCTGATAGAGAATCCTCAGGATAGCGACTCTGATGGAGAATCCTCAGGATAGCGACTCTGATGGAGAATCCTCAGGATAGCGACTCAGATTGAGAATCCTCAGGATAGCGACTCTGATTGGGATTCCTCAGGATAGCGACTCTGATAGAGAATCCTCAGGATAGCGACTCTGATTGGGAATCCTCAGGATAGCGACTCAGATTGGGAATCCTCAGGATAGCGACTCTGTTTGGGAATCCTCAGGATAGCGACACTGATTGGGAATCCTCAGGATAGCGACGCAGATTGAGAATCCTCAGGATAGCGACTCTGATGGAGAATCCTCAGGATAGCGACTCTGATTGGGAATCCCCAGGATAGCGACTCTGATTGGGAATCCTCAAGATAGCGACTCTGATAGAGAATCCTCAGGATAGCGACTCAGATTGAGAATCCTCAGGATAGCGACTCTGATGGAGAATATCTCAGGGTAGCGACTCTGATTGGGAATCCTCAGGATAGCGACTCTGATGGAGAATCCTCAGGATAGCGACACTGATTGGAAATCCTCAGGATAGCGACTCTGATAGAGAATCCTCAGGATAGCGACTCTGATTGGGAATCCTCAGGATAGCGACCCAGATTGGGAATCCCCAGGATAGCGACTCAGATTGGGAATCCTCAGGATAGCGACTCTGATTGGGAATCCTCAGGATAGCGACTCTGATAGAGAATCCTCAGGATAGCGACTCAGATTGAGAATCCTCAGGATAGCGACTCTGATGGAGAATCCTCAGGATAGCGACTCTGATGGGGAATCCTCAGGATAGCGACTCTGATGCAGAATCCTCAGGATAGCGACTCTGATTGGGAATCCTCAGGATAGCGAGACAGATTGAGAATCCTCAGGATAGCGACTCAGATTGGGATTCCTCAGGATAGCGACTCTGACTGGGAATCCTCAGGATAGCGACTCTGATTGGGAATCCTCAGGATAGCCACTCTGATTGGGAATTCTCAGGATAGCGACTCAGATTGGGAATCCTCAGGATAGCGACTCTGATTGGGAATCCTCAGGATAGCGACTCTGATTGGGAATCCTCAGGATAACGACTCTGATTGGGAATCCTCAGGATAGCGACTCTGATTGGGAATCCTCAGGATAGCGACTCTGATTGGGAATCCTCAGGATAACGACTCTGATTGGGAATCCTCAGGATAGCGACTCTGATGGATAATCCTCAGGATCCTAGAGCGACTCAGATTCGGAATCCTCAGGATAGCGACGCAGATTGAGAATCCTCAGGATAGCGACTCTGATGGAGAATCCTCAGGATAGCGACTCTGATTGGGAATCCTCAGGATAGCGACTCTGATAGACAATCCTCAGGATAGCGACTCAGATTGAGAATCCTCAGGATAGCGACTCTGATGGAGAATCCTCAGGATAGCGACTCTGATTGGGAATCCTCAGAATAGCGACTCTAATGGAGAATCCTCAGGATAGCGACTCTTATTGGAAATCCTCAGGATAGCGACTCTGATTGGGAATCCTCAGGATTGCGACTCTGATAGAGAATCCTCAGGATAGCGACTCTGATTGGGAATCCTCAGGTTAGCGACTCTGATGGAGAATCCTCAGGATAGCGACTCTGATTGGAAATCCTCAGGATAGCGACTCTGATAGAGAATCCTCAGGATAGCGGCTCAGATTGAGAATCCTCAGGATAGCGACTCTGATGGAGAATCCTCAGGATAGCGACTCTGATTGGGAATCCTCAGGATAGCGACTCTGATGGAGAATCCTCAGGATAGCGACTCTGATTGGAAATCCTCAGGATAGCGACTCTGATTGGGAATCCTCAGGATTGCGACTCTGATAGAGAATCCTCAGGATAGCGACTCTGATAGGGAATCCTCAGGTTAGCGACTCTGATGGAGAATCCTCAGGATAGCGACTCTGATTGGAAATCCTCAGGATAGCGACTCTGATTGGGAATCCTCAGGATAGCGACTCTGATTGGGAATCCTCAGGATAGCGACTCAGAATGGGAATCCTGAGGATTGCGACTCTGATTGGGAATCCTCAGGATAGCGACTCTGATTGGGAATCCTTAGGATAGCGACTCTGATTGGGAATCCTCAGGATTGCGACTCTGATAGAGAATCCTCAGGATAGCGACTCTGATAGGGAATCCTCAGGTTAGCGACTCTGATGGAGAATCCTCAGGATAGCGACTCTGATTGGAAATCCTCAGGATAGCGACTCTGATTGGGAATCCTCAGGATAGCGACTCTGATTGGGAATCCTCAGGATAGCGACTCAGAATGGGAATCCTGAGGATAGCGACTCTGATTGGGAATCCTCAGGATAGCGACTCTGATTGGGAATCCTTAGGATAGCGACTCTGATAGAGAATCCTCAGGATAGCGGCTCAGATTGAGAATCCTCAGGATAGCGACTCTGATGGAGAATCCTCAGGACAGCGACTCTGATGGGGAATCCTCAGGATAACGACTCTGATGGAGAATCCTCAGGATAGCGACTCTGATTGGGAATCCTCAGGATAACGACTCTGATTGTGAATCCTCAGGATAGCAGCTCTGATTGGGAATACTCAGGATAGCGACTCTGATTGGGAATCTTCAGGATAGCGATTCTGATAGAGAATCCTCAGGATAGCGACTCTGATGCAGAATCCTCAGGATAGCGACTCTGATTGGGAATCCTCAGGCTAGCGACTCAGATTGGGAATCCTCAGGATAGCGACTCTGATGGAGAATCCTCAGGATAGCGACTCTGATTGGGAATCCTCAGGATAGCGACTCTGATTGGGAATCCTCAGGATAGCGACTCAGATTGAGAATCCTCAGGATAGGGACTCAGATTGGGAATCCTCAGGATAGCCACTCTGATTGGGAATTCTCAGGATAGCGACTCAGATTGGGAATCTTCAGGAAAGCGACTCTGATGGAGAATCCTCAGGATAGCGACTCTGATTGGGAATCCTCAGGATAGCGACTCTGATTGGGAATCCTCAGGATAGCGACTCTGATGGAGAATCCTCAGGATCCTAGAGCGACTCTCATTGGGAATCCTCAGGATAGCGAATCTGATTGGGAATCCTCAGGATAGCGACTCTGATGGAGAATTCTCAGGATAGCGACTCTGATGGAGAATTCTCAGGATAGCGACTCTGATTGGGAATCCTCAGGATAGCGACTCTGATGGAGAATCCTCAGGATCCTATAGCGACTCTGATGGAGAATTCTCAGGATCCTATAGCGACTCTGATTGGGAATCCTCAGGATAGCGACTCAGATTGGGAATCCACAGGATAGCGACTCTGATTGGGAATCCTCAGGATAGCGACTCTGATTGGGAATCCTCAGAATAGCGACTCTGATAGAGAATAAACAGGATAGCGACTCTGATGGAGAATCCTCAGGATAGCGACTCTGATGGAGAATCCTCAGGATAGCGACTCTGATGGGGAATCCTCAGGATAGCGAGTCAGATTGAGAATCTTCAGGATAGCGACTCAGATTGGGATTCCTCAGGATAGCGACTCTGACTGGGAATCCTCAGGATAGCGACTCTGATTGGGAATCCTCAGGATAGCCACTCTGATTGGGAATTCTCAGGATAGCGACTCAGATTGGGAATCCTCAGGATAGCGACTCTGATTGGGAATCCTCAGGATAACGACTCTGATTGGGAATCCTCAGGATAGCGACTCTGATGGATAATCCTCAGGATCCTAGAGCGACTCATATTGGGAATCCTCAGGATAGCGCCTCAGATTGGGAATCCTCAGGATAGCGACTCTGATTGGGAATCCTCAGGATAGCGACTCAGATTGGGAATCCTCAGGATAGCGACTCTGATTGGGAATCCTCAGGATAGCGACTCTGATTGTGAATCCTCATGATAGCGACTCTGATTGGGAATACTCAGGATAGCGACTCTGATTGGGAATCTTCAGGATAGAGACTCTGATAGAGAATCCTCAGGATAGCGACTCTGATGGAGAATCCTCAGGATAGCGACTCTGATGGAGAATCCTCAGGATAGCGACTCAGATTGAGAATCCTCAGGATAGCGACTCTGATTGGGATTCCTCAGGATAGCGACTCTGATAGAGAATCCTCAGGATAGCGACTCTGATAGGGAATCCTCAGGTTAGCGACTCTGATTGGAAATCCTCAGGATAGCAACTCTGATTGGGAATCCTCAGGATAGCGACTCTGATTGGGAATCCTCAGGATAGCGACCCAGAATGGGAATCCTGAGGATAGCGACTCTGATTGGGAATCCTCAGGATAGCGACTCTGATTGGGAATCCTTAGGATAGCGACTCTGATAGAGAATCCTCAGGATAGCGGCTCAGATTGAGAATCCTCAGGATAGCGACTCTGATGGAGAATCCTCAGGATAGCGACTCTGATGGGGAATCCTCAGGATAACGACTCTGATGGAGAATCCTCAGGATAGCGATTCTGATTGGGAATCCTCAGGATAACGACTCTGATTGTGAATCCTCAGGATAGCAGCTCTGATTGGGAATACTCAGGATAGCGACTCTGATTGGGAATCTTCAGGATAGCGATTCTGATAGAGAATCCTCAGGATAGCGACTCTGATGCAGAATCCTCAGGATAGCGACTCTGATTGGGAATCCTCAGGCTAGCGACTCAGATTGGGAATCCTCAGGATAGCGACTCTGATGGAGAATCCTCAGGATAGCGACTCTGATTGGGAATCCTCAGGATAGCGACTCTGATTGGGAATCCTCAGGATAGCGACTCAGATTGAGAATCCTCAGGATAGGGACTCAGATTGGGAATCCTCAGGATAGCCACTCTGATTGGGAATTCTCAGGATAGCGACTCAGATTGGGAATCTTCAGGAAAGCGACTCTGATGGAGAATCCTCAGGATAGCGACTCTGATTGGGAATCCTCAGGATAGCGACTCTGATTGGGAATCCTCAGGATAACGACTCTGGTGGAGAATCCTCAGGATAGCGACTCTGATTGGGAATCCGCAGGATAGCGACTCTGATGGAGAATCCTCAGGATCCTAGAGCGACTCTCATTGGGAATCCTCAGGATAGCGAATCTGATTGGGAATCCTCAGGATAGCGACTCTGATGGAGAATTCTCAGGATAGCGACTCTGATGGAGAATTCTCAGGATAGCGACTCTGATTGGGAATCCTCAGGATAGCGACTCTGATGGAGAATCCTCAGGATCCTATAGCGACTCTGATGGAGAATCCTCAGGATCCTATAGCGACTCTGATTGGGAATCCTCAGGATAGCGACTCAGATTGGGAATCCACAGGATAGCGACTCTGATTGGGAATCCTCAGGATAGCGACTCTGATTGGGAATCCTCAGAATAGCGACTCTGATAGAGAATCCACAGGATAGCGACTCTGATGGAGAATCCTCAGGATAGCGACTCTGATGGAGAATCCTCAGGATAGCGACTCTGATGGGGAATCCTCAGGATAGCGAGTCAGATTGAGAATCTTCAGGATAGCAACTCAGATTGGGATTCCTCAGGATAGCGACTCTGACTGGGAATCCTCAGGATAGCTACTCTGATTGGGAATCCTCAGGATAGCCACTCTGATTGGGAATTCTCAGGATAGCGACTCAGATTGGGAATCCTCAGGATAGCGACTCTGATTGGGAATCCTCAGGATAGCGACTCTGATTGGGAATCCTCAGGATAACGACTCTGATTGGGAATCCTCAGGATAGCGACTCTGATGGATAATCCTCAGGATCCTAGAGCGACTCATATTGGGAATCCTCAGGATAGCGCCTCAGATTGGGAATCCTCAGGATAGCGACTCATATTGGGAATCCTCAGGATAGCGACTCAGATTGGGAATCCTCAGGATAGCGACTCTGATTGGGAATCCTCAGGATAGCGACTCTGATTGGGAATCCTCAGGATAGCGACTCTGATTGGGAATACTCAGGATAGCGACTCTGATTGGGAATCTTCAGGATAGAGACTCTGATAGAGAATCCTCAGGATAGCGACTCTGATGGAGAATCCTCAGGATAGCGACTCTGATGGAGAATCCTCAGGATAGCGACTCAGATTGAGAATCCTCAGGATAGCGACTCTGATTGGGATTCCTCAGGATAGCGACTCTGATAGAGAATCCTCAGGATAGCGACTCTGATTGGGAATCCTCAGGATAGCGACTCAGATTGGGAATCCTCAGGATAGCGACTCTGTTTGGGAATCCTCAGGATAGCGACACTGATTGGGAATCCTCAGGATAGCGACGCAGATTGAGAATCCTCAGGATAGCGACTCTGATGGAGAATCCTCAGGATAGCGACTCTGATTGGGAATCCCCAGGATAGCGACTCTGATTGGGAATCCTCAAGATAGCGACTCTGATAGAGAATCCTCAGGATAGCGACTCAGATTGAGAATCCTCAGGATAGCGACTCTGATGGAGAATATCTCAGGGTAGCGACTCTGATTGGGAATCCTCAGGATAGCGACTCTGATGGAGAATCCTCAGGATAGCGATTCTGATAGAGAATCCTCAGGATAGCGACTCTGATTGGGAATCCTCAGGATAGCGACTCTGATGGAGAATCCTCAGGATAGCGACACTGATTGGAAATCCTCAGGATAGCGACTCTGATAGAGAATCCTCAGGATAGCGACTCTGATTGGGAATCCTCAGGATAGCGACTCAGATTGGGAATCCCCAGGATAGCGACTCAGATTGGGAATCCTCAGGATAGCGACTCTGATTGGGAATCCTCAGGATAGCGACTCTGATAGAGAATCCTCAGGATAGCGACTCAGATTGAGAATCCTCAGGATAGCGACTCTGATGGAGAATCCTCAGGATAGCGACTCTGATGGGGAATCCTCAGGATAGCGACTCTGATGCAGAATCCTCAGGATAGCGACTCTGATTGGGAATCCTCAGGATAGCGAGTCAGATTGAGAATCCTCAGGATAGCGACTCAGATTGGGATTCCTCAGGATAGCGACTCTGACTGGGAATCCTCAGGATAGCGACTCTGATTGGGAATCCTCAGGATAGCCACTCTGATTGGGAATTCTCAGGATAGCGACTCAGATTGGGAATCCTCAGGATAGCAACTCTGATTGGGAATCCTCAGGATAGCGACTCTGATTGGGAATCCTCAGGATAGCGACTCTGATTGGGAATCCTCAGGATAATGACTCTGATTGGAAATCCTCAGGATAGCGACTCTGATTGGGAATCCTCAGGATAGCAACTCTGACAGAGAATCCTCAGGATAGCGACTCTGATAGAGAATCCTCAGGATAGCGGCTCAGATTGAGAATCCTCAGGATAGCGACTCTGATGGAGAATCCTCAGGATAGCGACTCTGATTGGGAATCCTCAGGATAGCGACTCTAATGGAGAATCCTCAGGATAGCGACTCTTATTGGAAATCCTCAGGATAGCGACTCTGATTGGGAATCCTCAGGATTGCGACTCTGATAGAGAATCCTCAGGATAGCGACTCTGATTGGGAATCCTCAGGTTAGCGACTCTGATGGAGAATCCTCAGGATAGCGACTCTGATTGGAAATCCTCAGGATAGCGACTCTGATTGGGAATCCTCAGGATAGCAACTCTGACAGAGAATCCTCAGGATAGCGACTCTGATAGAGAATCCTCAGGATAGCGGCTCAGATTGAGAATCCTCAGGATAGCGACTCTGATGGAGAATCCTCAGGATAGCGACTCTGATTGGGAATCCTCAGGATAGCGACTCTGATGGAGAATCCTCAGGATAGCGACTCTGATTGGAAATCCTCAGGATAGCGACTCTGATTGGGAATCCTCAGGATTGCGACTCTGATAGAGAATCCTCAGGATAGCGACTCTGATAGGGAATCCTCAGGTTAGCGACTCTGATGGAGAATCCTCAGGATAGCGACTCTGATTGGAAATCCTCAGGATAGCGACTCTGATTGGAAATCCTCAGGATAGCGACTCTGATTGGGAATCCTCAGGATAGCGACTCAGAATGGGAATCCTGAGGATAGCGACTCTGATTGGGAATCCTCAGGATAGCGACTCTGATTGGGAATCCTTAGGATAGCGACTCTGATTGGGAATCCTCAGGATTGCGACTCTGATAGAGAATCCTCAGGATAGCGACTCTGATAGGGAATCCTCAGGTTAGCGACTCTGATGGAGAATCCTCAGGATAGCGACTCTGATTGGAAATCCTCAGGATAGCGACTCTGATTGGGAATCCTCAAGATAGCGACTCTGATTGGGAATCCTCAGGATAGCGACTCAGAATGGGAATCCTGAGGATAGCGACTCTGATTGGGAATCCTCAGGATAGCGACTCTGATTGGGAATCCTTAGGATAGCGACTCTGATAGAGAATCCTCAGGATAGCGGCTCAGATTGAGAATCCTCAGGATAGCGACTCTGATGGAGAATCCTCAGGATAGCGACTCTGATGGGGAATCCTCAGGATAACGACTCTGATGGAGAATCCTCAGGATAGCGACTCTGATTGGGAATCCTCAGGATAACGACTCTGATTGGGAATCCTCAGGATAGCAGCTCTGATTGGGAATACTCAGGATAGCGACTCTGATTGGGAATCTTCAGGATAGCGATTCTGATAGAGAATCCTCAGGATAGCGACTCTGATGCAGAATCCTCAGGATAGCGACTCTGATTGGGAATCCTCAGGATAGCGACTCAGATTGGGAATCCTCAGGATAGCGACTCTGATGGAGAATACTCAGGATAGCGACTCTGATTGGGAATCCTCAGGATAGCGACTCTGATTGGGAATCCTCAGGATAGCGACTCAGATTGAGAATCCTCAGGATAGGGACTCAGATTGGGAATCCTCAGGATAGCCACTCTGATTGGGAATTCTCAGGATAGCGACTCAGATTGGGAATCTTCAGGAAAGCGACTCTGATGGAGAATCCTCAGGATAGCGACTCTGATTGGGAATCCTCAGGATAGTGACTCTGATTGGGAATCCTCAGGATAACGACTCTGATGGAGAATCCTCAGGATAGCGACTCTGATTGGGAATCCGCAGGATAGCGACTCTGATGGAGAATCCTCAGGATCCTAGAGCGACTCTCATTGGGAATCCTCAGGATAGCGAATCTGATTGGGAATCCTCAGGATAGCGACTCTGATGGAGAATTCTCAGGATAGCGACTCTGATGGAGAATTCTCAAGGATAGCGACTCTGATTGGGAATCCTCAGGATAGCGACTCTGATGGAGAATCCTCAGGATCCTATAGCGACTCTGATGGAGAATCCTCAGGATCCTATAGCGACTCTGATTGGGAATCCTCAGGATAGCGACTCAGATTGGGAATCCACAGGATAGCGACTCTGATTGGGAATCCTCAGGATAGCGACTCTGATTGGGAATCCTCAGAATAGCGACTCTGATAGAGAATCCACAGGATAGCGACTCTGATGGAGAATCCTCAGGATAGCGACTCTGATGGAGAATCCTCAGGATAGCGACTCTGATGGGGAATCCTCAGGATAGCGAGTCAGATTGAGAATCTTCAGGATAGCGACTCAGATTGGGATTCCTCAGGATAGCGACTCTGACTGGGAATCCTCAGGATAGCGACTCTGATTGGGAATCCTCAGGATAGCCACTCTGATTGGGAATTCTCAGGATAGCGACTCAGATTGGGAATCCTCAGGATAGCGACTCTGATTGGGAATCCTCAGGATAGCGACTCTGATTGGGAATCCTCAGGATAACGACTCTGATTGGGAATCCTCAGGATAGCGACTCTGATGGATAATCCTCAGGATCCTAGAGCGACTCATATTGGGAATCCTCAGGATAGCGACTCTCATTGGGAATCCTCAGGATAGCGACTCTGATTGGGAATCCTCAGGATAGCGACTCTGATGGAGAATTCTCAGGATAGCGACTCTGATTGGGAATCCTCAGGATAGCGACTCTGATGGAGAATCCTCAGGATCCTACAGCGACTCAGATTGGGAATCCTCAGGATAGCGACTCTGATTGGGAATCCTCAGGATAGCGACTCTGATTGGGAATCCTCAGGATAGCGACTCAGATTGGGAATCCTCAGGATAGCGACTCTAATTGGGAATCCTCAGGATAGCGACTCTGATTGGGAATCCTCAGGATAGCGACGCAGATTGAGAATCCTCAGGATAGCGACTCTGATGGAGAATCCTCAGGATAGCGACTCTGATTGGGAATCCTCAGGATAGCGACTCTGATTGGGAATCCTCAGGATAGCGACTCTGATAGAGAATCCTCAGGATAGCGACTCTGATGGGGAATCCTCAGGATAGCGACTCTGATGGAGAATCCTCAGGATAGCGACTCTGATTGGGAATCCTCAGGATAGCGACTCTGATTGGGAATCCTCAGGATAGCGACTCTGATTGGGAATCCTCAGGATAGCGACTCTGATGGAGAATCCTCAGGATCCTAGACTCTGATTGGGAATCCTCAGGATAGCGACTCTGATTGGGAATCCTCAGGATAGCGACTCTGATTGGGAATCCTCAGGATAGCGACTCTGATGGAGAATCCTCAGGATCCTAGAGCGACTCATATTGGGAATCCTCAGGATAGCGACTCTCATTGGGAATCCTCAGGATAGCGACTCTGATTGGGAATCCTCAGGATAGCGACTCTGATGGAGAATTCTCAGGATAGCGACTCATATTGGGAATCCTCAGGATAGCGACTCTGATGGAGAATCCTCAGGATCCTATAGCGACTCAGATTGGGAATCCTCAGGATAGCGACTCTGATTGGGAATCCTCAGGATAGCGACTCTGATTGGGAATCCTCAGGGTAGCGACTCAAATTGGGAATCCTCAGGATAGCGACGCAGATTGGGAATCTTCAGGATAGCGACTCTGGTGGAGAATCCTCAGGATAGCGACACTGATTGGGAATCCTCAGGATAGCGACGCAGATTGGGAATCCTCAGGATAGCGACTCTGATGGACAATTCTCAGGATAGCGACACTGATTGGGAATCCTCAGAATAGCGACTCTGATGGGAGAATCCTTAGGATAGTGACTCTGATGGAGAATCCTCAGGATAGCGCCTCTGATTGGGAATCCTCAGGATAGCGACTCTGATTGGAAATCCTCAGGATAGCGACTCTGATTGGGAATCCTCAGCAAAACGACTCTGATAGAGAATCCTCAGGCTAGCGACTCTGATTGGGAATCCTTAGGATAGCGACTCTGATGGAGAATCCTCAGGATAGCGCCTCTGATTGGGAATCCTCAGGATAGCGACTCTGATTGGAAATCTTCAGGATAGCGACTCTGATTGGGAATCCTCAGCAAAACGACTCTGATAGAGAATCCTCAGGATAGCGACTCTGATTGGGAATCCTCAGGATAGCGACTCTGATTGGGAATCCTCAGGATAGCGACTCTGATTGGGAATCCTCAGGATAGCGACTCTGATTGGGAATCCTCAGGATAGCGACTCTGATAGAGAATCCTCAGGATAGCGACTCTGATGGAGAATCCTCAGGATAGCGACTCTGATTGGGAATCCTCAGGATAGCGCCTCAGATTGGGAATCCACAGGATAGCGACTCTGATTGGGAATCCTCAGGATAGCGACTCAGATTGGGAATCCTCAGGATAGCGACTCTGATTGGGAATCCTCAGGATAGCGACTCTGATTGGGAATCCTCATGATAGCGACTCTGATTGGGAATACTCAGGATAGCGACTCTGATTGGGAATCTTCAGGATAGAGACTCTGATCGAGAATCCTCAGGATAGCGACTCTGATGGAGAATCCTCAGGATAGCGACTCTGATGGAGAATCCTCAGGATAGCGACTCAGATTGAGAATCCTCAGGATAGCGACTCTGATTGGGATTCCTCAGGATAGCGACTCTGATAGAGAATCCTCAGGATAGCGACTCTGATTGGGAATCCTCAGGATAGCGACTCAGATTGGGAATCCTCAGGATAGCGACTGTGTTTGGGAATCCTCAGGATAGCGACACTGATTGGGAATCCTCAGGATAGCGACGCAGATTGAGAATCCTCAGGATAGCGACTCTGATGGAGAATCCTCAGGATAGCGACTCTGATTGGGAATCCCCAGGATAGCGACTCTGGTTGGGAATCCTCAGGATAGCGACTCTGATAGAGAATCCTCAGGATAGCGACTCAGATTGAGAATCCTCAGGATAGCGACTCTGATGGAGAATATCTCAGGGTAGCGACTCTGATTGGGAATCCTCAGGTTAGCGACTCTGATGGAGAATCCTCAGGATAGCGATTCTGATAGAGAATCCTCAGGATAGCGACTCTGATTGGGAATCCTCAGGATAGCGACTCTGATGGAGAATCCTCAGGATAGCGACACTGATTGGAAATCCTCAGGATAGCGACTCTGATAGAGAATCCTCAGGATAGCGACTCTGATTGGGAATCCTCAGGATAGCGACTCAGATTGGGAATCCCCACGATAGCGACTCAGATTGGGAATCCTCAGGATAGCGACTCTGATTGGGAATCCTCAGGATAGCGACTCTGAGAGAGAATCCTCAGGATAGCGACTCAGATTGAGAATCCTCAGGATAGCGACTCTGATGGAGAATCCTCAGGATTGCGACTCTGATGGGGAATCCTCAGGATAGCGACTCTGATGCAGAATCCTCAGGATAGCGACTCTGATTGGGAATCCTCAGGATAGCGAGTCAGATTGAGAATCCTCAGGATAGCGACTCAGATTGGGATTCCTCAGGATAGCGACTCTGACTGGGAATCCTCAGGATAGCGACTCTGATTGGGAATTCTCAGGATAGCGACTCAGATTGGGAATCCTCAGGATAGCGACTCTGATTGGGAATCCTCAGGATAGCGACTCTGATTGGGAATCCTCAGGATAACGACTCTGATTGGGAATCCTCAGGATAGCGACTCTGATGGATAATCCTCAGGATCCTAGAGCGACTCAGATTGGGAATCCTCAGGATAGCGACGCAGATTGAGAATCCTCAGGATAGCGACTCTGATGGAGAATCCTCAGGATAGCGACTCTGATTGGGAATCCTCAGGATAGCGACTCTGATAGAGAATCCTCAGGATAGCGACTCTGATGGAGAATCCTCAGGATAGCGACTCTGATTGGGAATCCTCAGAATAGCGACTCTAATGGAGAATCCTCAGGATAGCGACTCTTATTGGAAATCCTCTGGATAGCGACTCTGATTGGGAATCCTCAGGATTGCGACTCTGATAGAGAATCCTCAGGATAGCGACTCTGATTGGGAATCCTCAGGTTAGCGACTCTGATGGAGAATCCTCAGGATAGCGACTCTGATTGGAAATCCTCAGGATAGCGACTCTGATTGGGAATCCTCAGGATAGCAACTCTGACAGAGAATCCTCAGGATAGCGACTCTGATAGAGAATCCTCAGGATAGCGGCTCAGATTGAGAATCCTCAGGATAGCGACTCTGATGGAGAATCCTCAGGATAGCGACTCTGATTGGGAATCCTCAGGATAGCGACTCTGATGGAGAATCCTCAGGATAGCGACTCTGATTGGAAATCCTCAGGATAGCGACTCTGATTGGGAATCCTCAGGATTGCGACTCTGATAGAGAATCCTCAGGATAGCGACTCTGATAGGGAATCCTCAGGTTAGCGACTCTGATGGAGAATCCTCAGGATAGCGACTCTGATTGGAAATCCTCAGGATAGCGACTCTGATTGGGAATCCTCAGGATAGCGACTCTGATTGGGAATCCTCAGGATAGCGACTCAGAATGGGAATCCTCAGGATAGCGACTCTGATTGGGAATCCTCAGGATAGCGACTCAAAATAGGAATCCTCAGGATAGCGACTCTGATTGGGAATCCTTAGGATAGCGACTCGGATAGAGAATCCTCAGTATAGCGGCTCAGATTGAGAATCCTCAGGATAGCGACTCTGATGGAGAATCCTCAGGATAGCGACTCTGATGGGGAATCCTCAGGATAACGACTCTGATGGAGAATCCTCAGGATAGCGACTCTGATTGGGAATCCTCAGGATAACGACTCTGATTGTGAATCCTCAGGATAGCGGCTCTGATTGGGAATACTCAGGATAGCGACTCTGATTGGGAATCTTCAGGATAGCGATTCTGATAGAGAATCCTCAGGATAGCGACTCTGATGCAGAATCCTCAGGATAGCGACTCTGATTGGGAATCCTCAGGATAGCGACTCAGATTGGGAATCCTCAGGATAGCGACTCTGATGGAGAATCCTCAGGATAGCGACTCTGATTGGGAATCCTCAGGATAGCGACTCTGATTGGGAATCCTCAGGATAGCGACTCAGATTGAGAATCCTCAGGATAGGGACTCAGATTGGGAATCCTCAGGATAGCCACTCTGATTGGGAATTCTCAGGATAGCGACTCAGATTGGGAATCTTCAGGATAGCGACTCTGATGGAGAATCCTCAGGATAGCGACTCTGATTGGGAATCCTCAGGATAGCGACTCTGATTGGGAATCCTCAGGATAGCGACTCTGATTGGGAATCCTCAGGATAACGACTCTGATGGAGAATCCTCAGGATAGCGACTCTGATTGGGAATCCGCAGGATAGCGACTCTGATGGAGAATCCTCAGGATCCTAGAGCGACTCTCATTGGGAATCCTCAGGATATCGAATCTGATTGGGAATCCTCAGGATAGCGACTCTGATGGAGAATTCTCAGGATAGCGACTCTGATGGAGAATTCTCAGGATAGCGACTCTGATTGGGAATCCTCAGGATAGCGACTCTGATGGAGAATCCTCAGGATCCTATAGCGACTCTGATGGAGAATCCTCAGGATCCTATAGCGACTCTGATTGGGAATCCTCAGGATAGCGACTCAGATTGGGAATCCTCAGGATAGCGACTCTGATTGGGAATCCTCAGGATAGCGACTCTGATTGGGAATCCTCAGAATAGCGACTCTGATAGAGAATCCACAGGATAGCGACTCTGATGGAGAATCCTCAGGATAGCGACTCTGATGGAGAATCCTCAGGATAGCGACTCTGATGGGGAATCCTCAGGATAGCGACTCTGATGGGCAATCCTCAGGATAGCGACTCTGATTGGGAATCCTCAGGATAGCGACTCTGATGGAGAATCCTCAGAATAGCGACTCAGATTGGGAATCCTCAGGATAGCGACTCTGATGGAGAATCCTCAGGATAGCGACTCTGATTGGGAATCCTCAGGATTGCGACTCTGATAGAGAATCCTCAGGATAGCGACTCTGATTGGGAATCCTCAGGTTAGCGACTCTGATGGAGAATCCTCAGGATAGCGACTCTGATTGGAAATCCTCAGGATAGCGACTCTGATTGGGAATCCTCAGGATAGCAACTCTGACAGAGAATCCTCAGGATAGCGACTCTGATGGGGAATCCTCAGGATAGCGACTCTGATGGGCAATCCTCAGGATAGCGACTCTGATTGGGAATCCTCAGGATAGCGACTCTGATGGAGAATCCTCAGAATAGCGACTCAGATTGGGAATCCTCAGGATAGCGACTCTGATGGAGAATCCTCAGGATAGCGACTCTGATTGGGAATCCTCAGGATTGCGACTCTGATAGAGAATCCTCAGGATAGCGACTCTGATTGGGAATCCTCAGGTTAGCGACTCTGATGGAGAATCCTCAGGATAGCGACTCTGATTGGAAATCCTCAGGATAGCGACTCTGATTGGGAATCCTCAGGATAGCAACTCTGACAGAGAATCCTCACGATAGCGACTCTTATCGAGAATCCTCAGGATAGCGGCTCAGATTGAGAATCCTCAGGATAGCGACTCTGATGGAGAATCCTCAGGATAGCGACTCTGATGGAGAATCCTCAGGATAGCGACTCTGATTGGGAATCCTCAGGATAGCGACTCTGATGGAGAATCCTCAGGATAGCGACTCTGATTGGAAATCCTCAGGATAGCGACTCTGATTGGGAATCCTCAGGATTGCGACTCTGATAGAGAATCCTCAGGATAGCGACTCTGATAGGGAATCCTCAGGTTAGCGACTCTGATGGAGAATCCTCAGGATAGCGACTCTGATTGGAAATCCTCAGGATAGCGACTCTGATTGGGAATCCTCAGGATAGCGACTCTGATTGGGAATCCTCAGGATAGCGACTCTGATTGGGAATCCTCAGGATAGCGACTCAGAATGGGAATCCTGAGGATAGCGACTCTGATTGGGAATCCTCAGGATAGCGACTCAGATTGGGAATCCTCAGGATAGCGACTCTGATTGGGAATCCTTAGGATAGCGACTCTGATAGAGAATCCTCAGGATAGCGGCTCAGATTGAGAATCCTCAGGATAGCGACTCTGATGGAGAATCCTCAGGATAGCGACTCTGATGGGGAATCCTCAGGATAACGACTCTGATGGAGAATCCTCAGGATAGCGACTCTGATTGGGAATCCTCAGGGTAACGACTCTGATTGTGAATCCTCAGGATAGCGGCTCTGATTGGGAATACTCAGGATAGCGACTCTGATTGGGAATCTTCAGGATAGCGATTCTGATAGAGAATCCTCAGGATAGCGACTCTGATGCAGAATCCTCAGGATAGCGACTCTGATTGGGAATCCTCAGGATAGCGACTCAGATTGGGAATCCTCAGGATAGCGACTCTGATGGAGAATCCTCAGGATAGCGACTCTGATTGGGAATCCTCAGGATAGCGACTCTGATTGGGAATCCTCAGGATAGCGACTCAGATTGAGAATCCTCAGGATAGGGACTCAGATTGGGAATCCTCAGGATAGCCACTCTGATTGGGAATTCTCAGGATAGCGACTCAGATTGGGAATCTTCAGGATAGCGACTCTGATGGAGAATCCTCAGGATAGCGACTCTGATTGGGAATCCTCAGGATAGCGACTCTGATTGGGAATCCTCAGGATAGCGACTCTGATTGGGAATCCTCAGGATAACGACTCTGATGGAGAATCCTCAGGATAGCGACTCTGATTGGGAATCCGCAGGATAGCGACTCTGATGGAGAATCCTCAGGATCCTAGAGCGACTCTCATTGGGAATCCTCAGGATAGCGAATCTGATTGGGAATCCTCAGGATAGCGACTCTGATGGAGAATTCTCAGGATAGCGACTCTGATGGAGAATTCTCAGGATAGCGACTCTGATTGGGAATCCTCAGGATAGCGACTCTGACTGGGAATCCTCAGGATAGCGACTCAGATTGGGAATCCTCAGGATAGCGACTCAGATTGGGAATCCTCAGGATAGCGACTCTGATTGGGAATCCTCAGGATAGCGACTCAGATTGGGAATCCTCAGGATAGCGACTCTGATTGGGAATCCTCAGGATAGCGACTCTGATAGAGAATCCTCAGGATAGCGACTCAGATTGAGAATCCTCAGGATAGCGACTCTGATGGAGAATCCTCAGGATAGCGACTCTGATGGGGAATCCTCAGGATAACGACTCTGATGGAGAATCCTCAGGATAGCGACTCTGATTGGGAATCCTCAGGATAACGACTCTGATTGTGAATCCTCAGGATAGCGACTCTGATTGGGAATACTCAGGATAGCGACTCTGATTGGGAATCTTCAGGATAGCGATTCTGATAGAGAATCCTCAGGATAGCGACTCTGATGCAGAATCCTCAGGATAGCGAATCTGATTGGGAATCCTCAGGATAACGACTCTGATGGGGAATCCTCAGGATAACGACTCTGATGGAGAATCCTCAGGATAGCGACTCTGATTGGGAATCCTCAGGATAACGACTCAGATTGTGAATCCTCAGGATAGCGACTCTCATTGGGAATCCTCAGGATAGCGACTCTGATTGGGAATCCTCAGGATAGCGACTCTGATGGAGAATCCTCAGGATAGCGACTCTGATGGAGAATCCTCAGGATAGCGACTCTGATTGGGAATCCTCAGGATAAACTAATGCAGCAGGGGCATGGGAACCTGGATTGTAGTTTCAGGGTAAGGGAGAATGAGAGTATAGATGTCAGGAGCACAGATTTGACGTCGCAGGAGGGGGCCAGTGTTCAGGTAGGTGGTTTGAAGTGTGTCTACTTCAATGCCAGGAGTATACGAAACAAGGTAGGGGAACTGGCAGCATGGGTTGGTACCTGGGACTTCGATGTTGTGGCCATTTCGGAGACATGGATAGAGCAGGGACAGGAATGGATGTTGCAGGTTCCGGGGTTTAGGTGTTTTAGTAAGCTCAGAGAAGGAGGCAAAAGAGGGGGAGGTGTGGCGCTGCTAGTCAAGAGCAGTATTACGGTGGCGGAGAGGATGCTAGATGGGGACTCTTCTTCCGAGGTAGTATGGGCTGAAGTTAGAAACAGGAAAGGAGAGGTCACCCTGTTGGGAGTTTTTTATAGGCCTCCTAATAGTTCTAGGGATGTAGAGGAAAGGATGGCGAAGATGATTCTGGATATGAGCGAAAGTAACAGGGTAGTTATTATGGGAGACTTTAACTTTCCAAATATTGACTGGAAAAATATAGTTCGAGTACAATAGATGGGTCGTTTTTTGTACAGTGTATGCAGGAGGGTTTCCTGAAACAATATGTTGACAGGCCAACAAGAGGCGAGGCCACGTTGGATTTGGTTTTGGGTAATGAACCAGGCCAGGTGCTGGATTTGGAGGTCGGAGAGCACTTTGGGGACAGTGGCCACAATTCGGTGACGTTTACGTTAATGATGGAAAGGGATAAGTATACACCGCAGGGCAAGAGTCATAGCTGGGGGAAGGGCAATTATGATGCCATTAGATGTGACTTGGGGGGGATAAGGTGGAGAAGTAGGCTGCAAGTGTTGGGCACACTGGATAAGTGGGGCTTGTTCAAGGATCAAGGATCAGCTACTGCGTGTTCTTGATAAGTATGTACCGGTCAGACAGGGAGGAAGGCGTCGAGCGAGGGAACCGTGGTTTACCAAGGAAATGGAATCTCTTGTTAAGAGGAAGAAGGAGGCCTATGTGAAGATGAAGTGTGAAGTTTCGGTTGGGGCGATGGATAGTTACAAGGTAGCGAGGAAGGATCTAAAGAGAGAGCTAAGACGAGCAAGGAGGGGACATGAGAAGTATTTGGCAGGAAGGATCAAGGAAAACCCAAAAGCTTTCTATAGGTATGTCAGGAATAAGCGAATGACTAGGGAAAGAGTAGGACCAGTCAAGGACAGGGATGGGAAATTGTGTGTGGAGTCTGAAGAGATAGGCGAGATACTAAATGAATATTTTTCATCAGTATTCACTCAGGAAAAAGATAATGTTGTGGAGGAGAATGCTGAGCCCCAGGCTAATAGAATAGATGGCATTGAGGTACGTAGGGAAGAGGTGTTGGCAATTCTGGACAGGCTGAAAATAGATAAGTCCCCGGGACCTGATGGGATTTATCCTAGGATTCTCTGGGAGGCCAGGGAAGAGATTGCTGGACCTTTGGCTTTGATTTTTATGTCATCATTGGCTACAGGAATAGTGCCAGAGGACTGGAGGACAGCAAATGTGGTCCCTTTGTTCAAAAAGGGGAGCAGAGACAACCCCGGCAACTATAGACCGGTGAGCCTCACGTCTGTAGTGGGTAAAGTCTTGGAGGGGATTATAAGAGACAAGATTTATAATCATCTAGATAGGAATAATATGATCAGGGATAGTCAGCATGGCTTTGTGAAGGGTAGGTCATGCCTCACAAACCTTATTGAGTTCTTTGAGAAGGTGACTGAACAGGTAGACGAGGGTAGAGCAGTTGATGTGGTGTATATGGATTTCAGCAAAGCGTTTGATAAGGTTCCCCACGGTAGGCTATTGCAAAAAATACGGAGGCTGGGGATTGAGGGCGATTTAGAGATGTGGATCAGAAATTGGCTAGCTGAAAGAAGACAGAGGGTGGTGGTTGATGGGAAATGTTCAGAATGGAGTACAGTCACAAGTGGAGTACCACAAGGATCTGTTCTGGGGCCGTTGCTGTTTGTCATTTTTATCAATGACCTAGAGGAAGGTGCAGAAGGGTGGGTGAGTAAATTTGCAGACAAAACTAAAGTCGGTGGTGTTGTCGATAGTGTGGAAGGATGTAGCAGGTTACAGAGGGATATAGATAAGCTGCAGAGCTGGGCTGAGAGGTGGCAAATGGAGTTTAATGTAGAGAAGTGTGAGGTGATTCACTTTGGAAGGAATAACAGGAATGCGGAATATTTGGCTAATGGTAAAGTTCTTGAAAGTGTGGATGAGCAGAGGGATCTAGGTGTCCATGTACATAGATCCCTGAAAGTTGCCACCCAGGTTGATAGGGTTGTGAAGAAGGCCTATGGAGTGTTGGCCTTTATTGGTAGAGGGATTGAGTTCCGGAGTCGGGAGGTCATGTTGCAGCTGCACAGAACTCTGGTACGGCCGCATTTGGAGTATTGCGTACAGTTATGGTCACCGCATTATAGGAAGGACGTGGAGGCTTTGGAGCGGGTACAGAGGAGATTTACCAGGATGTTGCCTGGTATGGAGGGAAAATCTTATGAGGAAAGGCTGATGGACTTGAGGTTGTTTTCGTTGGAGAGAAGAAGGTTAAGAGGAGACTTAATAGAGGCATACAAAATGATCAGGGGGTTGGATAGGGTGGACAGTGAGAGCCTTCTCCCGCGGATGGATATGGCTGGCACGAGGGGACACAACTTTAAACTGAGGGGTAATAGATATAGGACAGAGGTCAGAGGTAGGTTCTTTACGCAAAGAGTAGTGAGGCCGTGGAATGCCCTACCTGCTACAGTAGTGAACTCGCCAACATTGAGGGCATTTAAAAGTTTATTGGATAAACATATGGATGATAATGGCATAGTGTAGGTTAGATGGCTTTTGTTTCGGTGCAACATCGTGGGCCGAAGGGCCTGTACTGCACTGTATTGTTCTATGTTCTATGTTCTATAGCGACTCTGATTGGGAATCCTCAGGATAGCGACTCTGATTGGGAATCCTCAGGATAGCGACAAAGATTGAGAATCCTCAGGATAGGGACTCAGATTGGGATTCCTCAGGATAGCGACTCTGACTGGGAATCCTCAGGATAGCGACTCTGATTGGGAATCCTCAGGATAGCCACTCTGATTGGGAATTCTCAGGATAGCGACTCAGATTGGGAATCCTCAGGATAGCGACTCTGATGGAGAATCCGCAGGATAGCGACTCTGATTGGGAATCCTCAGGATAGCGACTCTGATTGGGAATCCTCAGGATAGCGACTCTGATTGGGAATCCTCAGGATAACGACTCTGATGGAGAATCCTCAGGATAGCGACTCTGCTTGGGAATCCTCAGGATAGCGACTCTGATTGGAAATCCTCAGGATAGCAACTCTGATTGGAAATCCTAAGGATAGCGACTCTGATTGGAAATCCTCAGGATAGCGACTCTGATTGGGAATCCTCAGGATAGCGACTCTGATTGGGAATCCTCAGGATAGCGACTCTGATTGGGAATCCTCAGGATAGCGACTCAGATTGGGAATCCTCAGGATAGCGATTCAGATTGGGAATCCTCAGGATAGCGACGCAGATTGAGAATCCTCAGGATAGCGACTCTGATGGAGAATCCTCAGGATAGCGACTCTGATGGAGAATCCTCAGGATAGCGACTCTGATGGAGAATCCTCAGGATAGCGACTCTGATTGGGAATCCTCAGGATAGCGACTCTGATGGAGAATCCTCAGGATAGCGACTCTGATTGGGAATCCTCAGGATAGCGACTCTGATTGGAAATCCTCAGGATAGCGACTCTGATTGGGAATCCTCAGGATTGCGACTCTGATAGAGAATCCTCAGGATAGCGACTCTGATTGGGAATCCTCAGGATAGCGACTCTGATGGAGAATCCTCAGGATAGCGACGCTGATAGAGAATCCTCAGGATAGCGACTCTTATGGAGAATCCTCAGGATAGCGACTCTGATGGGGAATCCTCAGGATAACGACTCTGATGGAGAATCTTCAGGATAGCGATTCTGATAGAGAATCCGCAGGATAGCGACTCTGATGCAGAATTCTCAGGACAGCGACTCTGATTGGGAATCCTCAGGATAGCGACTCAGATTGGGAATCCTCAGGATAGCGACTCTGATCGAGAATCCTCAGGATAGCAACTCTGATTGGGAATTCTCAGGATAGCGACTCTGATTGGGAATCCTCAGGATAGCGACTCAGATTGAGAATCCTCAGGATTGGGACTCAGATTGGGATTCCTCAGGATAGCGACTCTGACTGGGAATCCTCAGGCTAGCGACTCTGTTTGGGAATACTCAGGATAGCGACTCAGATTGGTAACCCTCGGGATAGCGACTCTGATGGAGAATCCTCAGGATAGCGACTCTGATTGGGAATCCTCAGGATAGCGACTCTGATTGGGAATCCTCAGGATAACGACTCTGATTGGGAATCCTCAGGATAGCGACTATGATGGAGAATCCTCAGGATCCTAGAGCGACTCATATTGGAAATCCTCAGGATAGCGACTCTGATTGGGAATCCTCAGGATAGCGACTCTGATGGAGAATCCTCAGGATAGCGACTCTGATTGGGAATCCTCAGGATAGCGACTCTGATGGAGAATCCTCAGGATAGCGAGTCTGATTGGGAATCCTCAGGATAGCGACTCAGATATAGAATCATCAGGATAGCGACTCTGATTGGGAATCCTCAGGATAGCGACTCAGATTGGGAATCATCAGGATAGCGACTCTGATGGAGAATCCTCAGGATAGCGACTCTGATTGGGAATCCTCAGGATAGCGACTCGGATTGGAAATCCTCAGGATAGCGACTCTGATTGGGAATCCTCAGGATTGCGACTCTGATAGAGAATCCTCAGGATAGCGACTCTGATTGGGAATCCTCAGGATAGCGACTCTGATGGAGAATCCTCAGGATAGCGACTCTGATTGGAAATCCTCAGGATAGCGACTCTGATTGGGAATCCTCAGGATAGCGACTCTGATTGGGAATCCTCAGGATAGCGACTCAGATTGGGAATCCTCAGGATAGCGACTCAGATTGGGAATCCTCAGGATAGCGACTCTGATGGAGAATCCTCAGGATAGCGACTCTGATAGAGAGTCTTCAGGATAGCAACTCTGATGCAGAATCCTCAGGATGCTGTACAGTTCGATATGTTCTATATACATATAGCGACTCTGATTGGGAATCCTCAGGATAGCGACTCAGATTGGGAATCCTCAGGCTAGTACTCTGATGGAGAATCCTCAGGATAGCGACTCTGATTGGGAATCCTCAGGATAGCGACTCAGATTGAGATTCCTCAGGATAGCGACTCTGACTGGGAATCCTCAGGATAGCGACTCTGATTGGGAATCCTCAGGATAGCCACTCTGATTGGGAATTCTCAGGATAGCGACTCAGATTGGGTATCCACAGGATAGCGACTCTGATGGAGAATCCTCAGGATAGCGACTCTGATTGGGAATCCTCAGGATAGCGACTCTAATTGGGAATCCTCAGGATAGCTACTCTGATGGAGAATCCTCAGGATAGCGACTCTGATTGGGAATCCTCAGGATAGCGACTCTGATGGAGAATCCTCAGGATCCTAGAGCGACTCACATTGGGAATCCTCAGGATAGCGACTCTCATTGGGAATCCTCAGGATAGCGACTCTGATTGGGAATCCTCAGGATAGCGACTCTGATGGAGAATTCTCAGGATAGCGACTCTGATGGAGAATTCTCAGGATAGCGACTCTGATTGGGAATCCTCAGGATCGCGATTCTGATGGACAATCCTCAGGATCCTATAGCGACTCTGATTGGGAATGCTCAGGATAGCTACTCTGATTGGGAATCCTCAGGATAGCGACACTGATTGGGAATCCTCAGGATAGCGACTCTGATGGGAGAATCATTAGGCTAGCGACTCTGATGGAGAATCCTCAGGATAGCAACTCTGATTGGGAATACTCAGGATAGCGACTCAGATTGGGAATCCTCAGGATAGCGACTCTGATTGGGAATCCTCAGGATAGCGACTCTGATGGGAATCCTCAGGATAGCGACTCTGATGGAGAATCCTCAGGATAGCGACACTGATTGGGAATCCTCAGGATAGCAACTCTGATGGGAGAATCCTTAGGCTAGCGACTCTGATGGAGAATCCTCAGGATAGCGACTCTGATTGGGAATCCTCAGGATAGCGACTCAGATTGGGAATCGTCAGGATAGCGACTCTGATTGGGAATCCTCAGGATAGCGACTCTGATGGAGAATCCTCAGGATAGCGACTCTGATTGGGAATCCTCAGGATAGCGACTCTGATGGAGAATGCTCAGGATAGCGACTCTGATTGGAAATCCTCAGGATAGCGACTCTGATTGGGAATCTTCAGGATAGCGACTCTGATTGGGAATCCTCAGGATAGCGACTCTGATGGAGAATTCTCAGAATAGCGACTCTGATTGGGAATCCTCAGGATAGCGACTCTGATGGGCAATCCTCAGGATAGCGACTCTGATTGGGAATCCTCAGGACAGCGACTCTGATGGTGAATCCTCAGAATAGCGACTCTGATTGTGAATCCTCAGGATAGCGACTCAGGTTGGGAATCCTCAGGATAGCGACTCTGATTGGGAATCCTCAGGATAGCGACTCAGATTGGGAATCCTCAGGATAGCGACTCTGATGGAGAATCCTCAGGATAGCGACTCTGATAGAGAGTCTTCAGGATAGCAACTCTGATTGGGAATCATCAGGATCCTAGAGCGACTCTGATTGGGAATCCTCAGGATACCGACTCTCATTGGGAATCCTCAGGATAGCGACTCTGATTGGGAATCCTCAGGATAGCGTTTCTGATGGAGAATTCTCAGGATAGCGACTCTGATGGAGAATTTTCAGGATAGCGACTCTGATTGGGAATCCTCAGGATAGCGACTCTAATGGAGAATCCTCAGGATCCTATAGCGACTCAGATTGGGAATCCTCAGGATAGCGACTCTGATTGGGAATCCTCAGGATAGCGACTCAGATTGGGAATCCTCAGGATAGCGACTCTGATTGGGAATCCTCAGGATAACGACTCTGATGGAGAATCCTCAGGATAGCGACTCTGATTGGGAATCCTCAGGATAGCGACTCTGATAGAGAATCCTCAGGATAGCGACTCTGATTGGGAATCCTCAGGATAGCGACTCAGATTGGGAATCCTCAGGATAACGACTCTGATGGAGAATCCTCAGGATAGCGACTCTGATTCGGAATCCTCAGGATAGCGACTCTGATGCAGAATCCTCAGGATGCTGTACAGTTCTATATGTTCTATATATATATGCGAATCTGATTGGGAATCCTCAGGATAGCGACTCAGATTGGGAATCCTCAGGATAGCGACTCTGATGGAGAATCCTCAGGATAGCGACTCTGATGGAGAATCCTCAGGATAGCGACTCTGATAGAGAATCCTCAGGATAGCGACTCTGATTGGGAATCCTCAGGATAGCGACTCTGATGGAGAATCCTCAGGATAGCGACTCTGATAGAGAATCCTCAGGATTGCGACTCTGATTGGGAATCCTCAGGATAGCGACTCTGATTGGGAATCCTCAGGATAGCGACTCTGATGGAGAATCCTCAGGATAGCGACTCTGATAGAGAATCCTCAGGATTGCGACTCTGATTGGGAATCCTCAGGATAGCGACTCTGATAGAGAATCCTCAGGATAGCGACTCAGATTGAGAATCCTCAGGATAGCGACTCTGATGGAGAATCCTCAGCATAGCGACCCTGATTGGGAATCCTCAGGATAGCGACTCTGATGGAGAATCCTCAGGATAGCGACTCTGATTGGGAATCCTCAGGATAGCGACTCTGATGGAGAATCCTCAGAATAGCGACTCTGATTGGGAATCCTCAGGATAGCGACTCTGATGGGCAATCCTCAGGATAGCGACTCTGATTGGGAATCCTCAGGACAGCGACTCTGATGGTGAATCCTCAGAATAGCGACTCTGATTGTGAATCCTCAGGATAGCGACTCAGGTTGGGAATCCTCAGGATAGCGACTCTGATTGGGAATCCTCAGGATAGCGACTCAGATTGGGAATCCTCAGGATAGCGACTCTGATGGAGAATCCTCAGGATAGCGACTCTGATAGAGAGTCTTCAGGATAGCAACTCTGATGCAGAATCCTCAGGATGCTGTACAGTTCGATATGTTCTATATACATATAGCGACTCTGATTGGGAATCCTCAGGATAGCGACTCAGATTGGGAATCCTCAGGCTAGTACTCTGATGGAGAATCCTCAGGATAGCGACTCTGATTGGGAATCCTCAGGATAGCGACTCAGATTGAGATTCCTCAGGATAGCGACTCTGACTGGGAATCCTCAGGATAGCGACTCTGATTGGGAATCCTCAGGATAGCCACTCTGATTGGGAATTCTCAGGATAGCGACTCAGATTGGGTATCCACAGGA
The DNA here is from genome assembly GCF_047496885.1 of Scyliorhinus torazame. Classification (NCBI taxonomy): domain Eukaryota; kingdom Metazoa; phylum Chordata; class Chondrichthyes; order Carcharhiniformes; family Scyliorhinidae; genus Scyliorhinus; species Scyliorhinus torazame. Next base: position 37,621 of record NW_027308922.1, read on the forward strand.
TAGCGACTCTGATGGAGAATCCTCAGGATAGCGACTCTGATTGGGAATCCTCAGGATAGCGACTCTAATTGGGAATCCTCAGGATAGCTACTCTGATGGAGAATCCTCAGGATAGCGACTCTGATTGGGAATCCTCAGGATAGCGACTCTGATGGAGAATCCTCAGGATCCTAGAGCGACTCACATTGGGAATCCTCAGGATAGCGACTCTCATTGGGAATCCTCAGGATAGCGACTCTGATTGGGAATCCTCAGGATAGCGACTCTGATGGAGAATTCTCAGGATAGCGACTCTGATGGAGAATTCTCAGGATAGCGACTCTGATTGGGAATCCTCAGGATCGCGATTCTGATGGACAATCCTCAGGATCCTATAGCGACTCTGATTGGGAATGCTCAGGATAGCTACTCTGATTGGGAATCCTCAGGATAGCGACACTGATTGGGAATCCTCAGGATAGCGACTCTGATGGGAGAATCATTAGGCTAGCGACTCTGATGGAGAATCCTCAGGATAGCAACTCTGATTGGGAATACTCAGGATAGCGACTCAGATTGGGAATCCTCAGGATAGCGACTCTGATTGGGAATCCTCAGGATAGCGACTCTGATGGGAATCCTCAGGATAGCGACTCTGATGGAGAATCCTCAGGATAGCGACACTGATTGGGAATCCTCAGGATAGCAACTCTGATGGGAGAATCCTTAGGCTAGCGACTCTGATGGAGAATCCTCAGGATAGCGACTCTGATTGGGAATCCTCAGGATAGCGACTCAGATTGGGAATCGTCAGGATAGCGACTCTGATTGGGAATCCTCAGGATAGCGACTCTGATGGAGAATCCTCAGGATAGCGACTCTGATTGGGAATCCTCAGGATAGCGACTCTGATGGAGAATGCTCAGGATAGCGACTCTGATTGGAAATCCTCAGGATAGCGACTCTGATTGGGAATCTTCAGGATAGCGACTCTGATTGGGAATCCTCAGGATAGCGACTCTGATGGAGAATTCTCAGAATAGCGACTCTGATTGGGAATCCTCAGGATAGCGACTCTGATGGGCAATCCTCAGGATAGCGACTCTGATTGGGAATCCTCAGGACAGCGACTCTGATGGTGAATCCTCAGAATAGCGACTCTGATTGTGAATCCTCAGGATAGCGACTCAGGTTGGGAATCCTCAGGATAGCGACTCTGATTGGGAATCCTCAGGATAGCGACTCAGATTGGGAATCCTCAGGATAGCGACTCTGATGGAGAATCCTCAGGATAGCGACTCTGATAGAGAGTCTTCAGGATAGCAACTCTGATGGAGAATCCTCAGGATGCTGTACAGTTCGATATGTTCTATATACATATAGCGACTCTGATTGGGAATCCTCAGGATAGCGACTCAGATTGGGAATCCTCAAGCTAGTACTCTGATGGAGAATCCTCAGGATAGCGACTCTGATTGGGTATCCTCAGGATAGCGACTCAGAGTGAGAATACTCAGGATAGCGACTCAGATTGAGATTCCTCAGGATAGCGACTCTGACTGGGAATCCTCAGGATAGCGACTCTGATTGGGAATCCTCAGGATAGCCACTCTGATTGGGAATTCTCAGGATAGCGACTCAGATTGGGTATCCACAGGATAGCGACTCTGATGGAGAATCCTCAGGATAGCGACTCTGATTGGGAATCCTCAGGATAGCTACTCTGATGGAGAATCCTCAGGATAGCGACTCTGATTGGGAATCCTCAGGATAGCGACTCTGATGGAGAATCCTCAGGATCCTAGAGCGACTCATATTGGGAATCCTCAGGATAGCGACTCGCATTGGGAATCCTCAGGATAGCGACTCTGATTGGGAATCCTCAGGATAGCGACTCTGATGGAGAATTCTCAGGATAGCGACTCTGATGGAGAATTCTCAGGATAGCGACTCTGATTGGGAATCCTCAGGATCGCGATTCTGATTGACAATCCTCAGGATCCTATAGCGACTCTGATTGGGAATGCTCAGGATAGCTACTCTGATTGGGAATCCTCAGGATAGCGACACTGATTGGGAATCCTCAGGATAGCGACTCTGATGGAGAATCCTCAGGATAGCGACACTGATTGGGAATCCTCAGGATAGCGACTCTGATGGGAGAATCATTAGGCTAGCGACTCTGATGGAGAATCCTCAGGATAGCAACTCTGATTGGGAATCCTCAGGATAGCGACTCAGATTGGGAATCCTCAGGATAGCGACTCTGATTGGGAATCCTCAGGATAGCGACTCTGATGGGAATCCTCAGGATAGCGACTCTGATGGAGAATCCTCAGGATAGCGACACTGATTGGGAATCCTCAGGATAGCGACTCTGATGGGAGAATCCTTAGGCTAGCGACTCTGATGGAGAATCCTCAGGATAGCGACTCTGATTGGGAATCCTCAGGATAGCGACTCAGATTGGGAATCGTCAGGATAGCGACTCTGATTGGGAATCCTCAGGATAGCGACTCTGATGGAGAATCCTCAGGATAGCGACTCTGATTGGGAATCCTCAGGATAGCGACTCTGATGGAGAATGCTCAGGATAGCGACTCTGATTGGAAATCCTCAGGATAGCGACTCTGATTGGGAATCTTCAGGATAGCGACTCTGAAAGAGAATCCTCAGGATAGCGACTCTGATTGGGAATCCTCAGGATAGCGACTCAGATTGGGAATCCTCAGGATAGCGACTCTGATTGGGAATCCTCAGGATAGCGACTCTGATTGGGAATCCTCAGGATAGCGACTTTAATAGAGAATCCTCAGGATAGCGACTCTGTTTGGGAATCCTCAGGATATCGACTCTGATTGGGAATCCTCAGGATAGCCACTCTGATTGGGATTTCTCAGGATAGCGACTCTGATTGGGAATCCTCAGGATAGCGACTCTGATGGAGAATCGTCAGGATAGCGACTCTGATTGGGAATCTTCAGGATAGCGACTCTGATGGAGAATCCTCAGGATCCTAGAGCGACTCATATTGGGAATCTTCAGGATAGCGACTCTCATTGGGAATCCTCAGTATAGCGACTCTGATGGAGAATTCTCAGGATAGCGACTCTGATTGGGAATCCTCACGATAGGGACTCTGATGGAGAATCCTCAGGATCCTATAGCGACTCAGATTGGGAATCCTCAGGATAGCGACTCTTGATTGGGAATCCTCAGGATAGCGACTCAGATTGGGAATCCTCAGGATAGCGACTCTGATAGTGAATCCTCAGGATAGCGACTCTGATTGGGAATCCTCAGGATAGCGACTCAGATTGGGAATCCTCAGGATAGCGACTCTGATTGGGAATCCTCACGATAGCGACTCAGATTGGGAATCCTCAGGATTGCGACTCAGACTGGGAGTCCTCAGGATAGCGACTCTGATGGAGAATCCTCAGGATAGCGACTCTGATGGAGAGTCCTCAGGATAGCGACTCTGATTGGGAATCCTCAGGATAGCGACTCTGATTGGGAATCCTCAGGATAGCGACTCTGATAGAGAATCCTCAGGATTGCGACTCTGATTGGGAATCCTCAGGATAGCGACTCTGATTGGGAATCCTCAGGATAGCGACTCTGATAGAGAATCCTCAGGATAGCGACTCAGATTGAGAATCCTCAGGATAGCGACTCTGATGGAGAATCCTCAGTATAGCGACTCTGATTGGGAATCCTCAGGATAGCGACTCTGATGGAGAATCCTCAGGATAGCGACTCTGATTGGGAATCCTCAGGATAGCGACTCTGATGGAGAATCCTCAGAATAGCGACTCTGATTGGGAATCCTCAGGATAGCGACTCTGATGGGCAATCCTCAGGATAGCGACTCTGATTGGGAATCCTCAGGACAGCGACTCTGATGGTGAATCCTCAGAATAGCGACTCTGATTGTGAATCCTCAGGATAGCGACTCAGGTTGGGAATCCTCAGGATAGCGACACTGATTGGGAATCCTCAGGATAGCGACTCAGATTGGGAATCCTCAGGATAGCGACTCTGATGGAGAATCCTCAGGATAGCCACTCTGATAGAGAGTCTTCAGGATAGCAACTCTGATGCAGAATCCTCAGGATGCTGTACAGTTCTATATGTTCTATATACATATAGCGACTCTGATTGGGAATCCTCAGGATAGCGACTCAGATTGGGAATCCTCAGGCTAGGACTCTGATGGAGAATCCTCAGGATAGCGACTCTGATTGGGAATCCTCAGGATAGCCACTCTGATTGGGAATTCTCAGGATAGCGACTCAGATTGGGTATCCACAGGATAGCGACTCTGATGGAGAATCCTCAGGATAGCGACTCTGATTGGGAATCCTCAGGATAGCGACTCAGATTGGGAATCCTCAGGATAGCGACTCTGATGGAGAATCCTCAGGATCCTAGAGCGACTCATATTAGGAATCCTCAGGATAGCGACTCTCATTGGGAATCCTCAGGATAGCGACTCTGATTGGGAATCCTCAGGATAGCGACTCTGATGGAGAATTCTCAGGATAGCGACTCTGATGGAGAATTCTCAGGATAGCGACTCTGATTGGGAATCCTCAGGACCGCGATTCTGATGGACAATCCTCAGGATCCTATAGCGACTCTGATTGGGAATGCTCAGGATAGCTACTCTGATTGGTAATCCTCAGGATAGCGACACTGATTGGGAATCCTCAGGATAGCGACTCTGATGGAGAATCCTCAGGATAGCGACACTGATTGGGAATCCTCAGGATAGCGACTCTGATGGGAGAATCATTAGGCTAGCGACTCTGATGGAGAATCCTCAGGATAGCAACTCTGATTGGGAATCCTCAGGATAGAGACTCAGATTGGGAATCCTCAGGATAGCGACTCTGATGGGAATCCTCAGGATAGCGACTCTGATGGAGAATCCTCAGGATAGCGACACTGATTGGGAATCCTCAGGATAGCGACTCTGAAGGGAGAATCCTTAGGCTAGCGACTCTGATGGAGAATCCTCAGGATAGCGACTCTGATTGGGAATCCTCAGGATAGCGACTCAGATTGGGAATCGTCAGGATAGCGACTCTGATTGGGAATCCTCAGGATATCGACTCTGATGGAGAATCCTCAGGATAGCGACTCTGATTGGGAATCCTCAGGATAGCGACTCTGATGGAGAATGCTCAGGATAGCGACTCTGATTGGAAATCCTCAGGATAGCGACTCTGATTGGGAATCTTCAGGATAGAGACTCTGATAGAGAATCCTCAGGATAGCGACTCAGATTGGGAATCCTCAGGATAGCGACTCTGATTGGGAATCCTCAGGATAGCGACTCTGATTGGGAATCCTCAGGATAGCGACTTTAATAGAGAATCCTCAGGATAGCGACTCTGTTTGGGAATCCTAAGGATAGCGACTCTGATTGGGAATCCTCAGGATAGCCACTCTGATTGGGATTTCTCAGGATAGCGACTCTGATTGGGAATCCTCAGGATAGCGACTCTGATGGAGAATCGTCAGGATAGCGACTCTGATTGGGAATCTTCAGGATAGCGACTCTGATGGAGAATCCTCAGGATCCTAGAGCGACTCATATTGGGAATCTTCAGGATAGCGACTCTCATTGGGAATCCTCAGGATAGCGACTCTGATTGGGAATCCTCAGTATAGCGACTCTGATGGAGAATTCTCAGGATAGCGACTCTGATTGGGAATCCTCACGATAGGGACTCTGATGGAGAATCCTCAGGATCCTATAGCGACTCAGATTGGGAATCCTCAGGATAGCGACTCTGATTGGGAATCCTCAGGATAGCGACTCTTGATTGGGAATCCTCAGGATAGCGACTCAAATTGGGAATCCTCAGGATAGCGACTCTGATAGAGAATCCTCAGGATAGCGACTCTGATTGGGAATCCTCAGGATAGCGACTCAGATTGGGAATCCTCAGGAAAGCGACTCTGATTGGGAATCCTCACGATAGCGACTCAGATTGGGAATCCTCAGGATTGCGACTCAGACTGGGAGTCCTCAGGATAGCGACTCTGATGGAGAGTCCTCAGGATAGCGACTCTGATTGGGAATCCTCAGGATAGCGACTCTGATTGGGAATCCTCAGGATAGCGACTCTGATAGAGAATTCTCAGGATAGCGACTCAGATTGAGAATCCTCAGGATAGCGACTCTGATGGAGAATCCTCAGGATAGCGACTCTGATTGGGAATCCTCAGGATAGCGACTCTGATGGAGAATCCTCAGGATAGCGACTCTGATTGGTAATCCTCAGGATAGCGACTCGGATGGAGAATCCTCAGGATAGCGACTCTGATTGGAAATCCTCAGGATAGCTACTCTGATTAGGAATTCTCAGGATAGCGACTCTGATTGGGAATCCTCAGGATAGCGACTCTTGATTGGGAATCCTCAGGATTGCGACTCAGACTGGGAGTCCTCAGGATAGCGACTCTGATGGAGAATCCTCAGGATAGCGACTCTGATTGAGAGTCCTCAGGATAGCGACTCTGATTGGGAATCCTCAGGATAGCGACTCTGATTGGGAATCCTCAGGATAGCGACTCTGATAGAGAATCCTCAGGATAGCGACTCAGATTGAGAATCCTCAGGATAGCGACTCTGATGGAGAATCCTCAGGATAGCGACTCTGATTGGGAATCCTCAGGATAGCGACTCTGATGGAGAATCCTCAGGATAGCGACTCTGATTGGGAATCCTCAGGATAGCGACTCTGATAGAGAATCCTCAGGATAGCGACTCAGATTGAGAGTCCTCAGGATAGCGACTCTGATGGAGAATCCTCAGGATAGCGACTCTGATTGGGAATCCTCAGGATAGCGACTCAGATTGGGAATCCTCAGGATAGCGACTCAGACTGGGAGTCCTCAGGATAGCGACTCTGATGGAGAATCCTCAGGATAGCGACTCTGATGGAGAATCCTCAAGATAGCGACTGTGATGGGGAATCCTCAGGATAGCGACTCTGATTCGGAATCCTCAGGAAAGCGACTCTGATTGGGAATCCTCAGGATAGCGACTCTGATGGAGAATCCTCAGGATAGCGACTCTGATTGGGAATCCTCAGGATAGCGGCTCAGATTGGGAATCCTCAGGATAGCGACTCTGATTGGAAATCCTCAAGATAGCGACTCAGATTGGGAATCCTCAGGATAGCAACTCTGATGGAGAATCCTCAGGATAGCGACTCTGATTGGGAATCTTCAGGATAGCGACTCTGATAGTGAATCCTCAGGATAGCAACTCTGATGCAGAATCCTCAGGATAGCGACTCTGATGCAGAATCCTCAGGATAGCGACTCTGATTGGGAATCCTCAGGATAGCGACTCAGATTGGGAATCCTCAGGATAGCGACTCTGGTGGAGAATACTCAGGATAGCGACTCTGATTGGGAATCCTCAGGATAGCGACTCTGATTGGGAATCCTCAGGATAGCGACTCTGATTGAGAATCCTCAGGATAGCGACTCAGATTGGGATTCCTCAGGATAGCGACTCTGACTGGGAATCCTCAGGATAGCGACTCTGATTGGGAATCCTCAGGATAGCGACTCTGATTGGGAATCCTCAGGATAGCGACTCTGATGGAGAATCCTCAGGATCCTAGAGCGACTCATATTGGGAACCCTCAGGATAGCGACTCTGATTGGGAATCCTCAGGATAGCGACTCTGATGGAGAATCCTCAGGATCCTATAGCGACTCTGATTGGGAATCCTCAGGATAGCGACACTGATTGGGAATCCTCAGGATAGCGACTCAAATTGGGAATCCTCAGGATAGCGACGCAGATTGGGAATCCTCAGGATAGCGACTCAGATTGGTAATCCTCAGGATAGCGGCTCTGATTGGGAATGCTCAGGATAGCGACTCTGATTGGGAATCTTCAGGATAGCGACTCTGATAGAGAATCCTCAGGATAGCGACTCTGATACAGAATCCTCAGGATAGCGACTCTGATTGGGAATCCTCAGGATTGCGACTCAGATTGGGAATTCTCAGCATAGCGACTCTGATGGAGAATCCTCAGGATAGCGACTCCGATTGGGAATCCTCAGGATAGCGACTCAGATTGAGAATCGTCAGGATAGCGACTCAGATTGGGATTCCTCAGGATAGCGACTCTGACTGGGAATGCTCAGGATAGCAACTCTGATTGGGAATCCTCAGGATAGCGACTCTGATGGAGAATCCTCAGGATCGAAGAGCGACTCATATTGGGAATCCTCAGGATAGCGACTCTGATGGAGAATCCTCAGGATCCAATAGCGACTCTGATTGGGAATCCTCAGGATCCTAGAGCGACTCTGATTGGGAGTCCTCAGGATAGCGACTCAAATTGGGAATCCTCAGGATAGTGACGCAGATTGGGAATCCTCAGGATAGCGACTCTGATGGAGAATCCTCAAGATAGCGACACTGATTGGGAATCCTCAGGATAGCGACTCTGATGGGAGAATCCTTAGGATAGCGACTCTGATGGAGAATCCTCAGGATAGCAACTCTGATTGGGAATCCTCAGGATAGCGACTCAGATTGGGAATCCTCAGGATAGCGACTCTGATTGGGAATCCTCAGGATAGCGACTCTGATGGAGAATCCTCAGGATAGCGACTCTGATGGGGAATCCTCAGGATAGCGACTCTGATTGGGAATCCTCAGGATAGCGACTCTGATTGGGAATCCTCAGGATGGCGACTCAGATTGGGAATCCTCAGGATAGCGACTCTGATTGGGATTCCTCAGGATAGCGACTCTGACTGGGAATCCTCAGGATAGCGACTCTGATTGGGAATCCTCAGGATAGCCACTCTGATTGGGAATTCTCAGGATAGCGACTCTGATCGAGAATCCTCAGGATAGCGACTCTGATGGAGAATCCTCAGGATCCTAGAGCGACTCATATCGGGAATCCTCAGGATAGCGACTCTCATTGGGAATCCTCAGGATAGCGACTCTGATTGGGAATCCTCAGGATAGCGACTCTGATGGAGAATTCTCAGGATAGCGACTCTGATGGAGAATTCTCAGGATAGCGACTCTGATTGGGAATCCTCAGGATAGCGATTCTGATGGAGAATCCTCAGGATAGCGACTCAGATTGGGATTCCTCAGGATAGCGACTCTGATTGGGAATCCTCAGGATAGCGACTCTGATGGAGAATCCTCAGGATAGCGACTCTGATTGGAAATCCTCAGGATAGCGACTCTGATTGGGAATCCTCAGGATAGCGACTCTGATTGGGAATCCTCAGGATAGCGCCTCTGATGGAGAATCCTCAGGATAGCGACTCTGATTGGAAATCCTCAGGATAGCGACTCTGATTGGGAATCCTCAGGATAGCGACTCTGATAGAGAATCCTCAGGATAACGACTCTGATAGAGAATCCTCAGGATAGCGACTCAGATTGGGAATCCTCAGGATAGCGACTCTGATTGGGAATCCTCAGGATAGCGACTCAGATTGGGAATCCTCAGGATAGCGACTCTGATTGGGAATCCTCAGGATAGCGACTCTAATAGAGAATCCTCAGGATAGCGACTCTGTTTGGGAATCCTCAGGATAGCGACTCTGATTGGGAATCCTCAGGATAGCGACTCTGATAGAGAATCCTCAGGATAGCGACTCTGATTGGGCATCCTCAGGATAGCGACTCAGATTGGGAATCCTCAGGATAGCGACTCAGATTGGGAATCCTCAGGATAGCGACTCTGATTGGGAATCCTCAGAATAGAGACTCTGATAGAGAATCCTCAGGATAGCGACTCGGATTGAGAATCCTCAGGATAGCGACTCTGATGGAGAATCCTCAGGATAGCGACTCTGATTGGAAATCCTCAAGATAGCGACTCAGATTGGGAATCCTCAGGATAGCAACTCTGATGGAGAATCCTCAGGATAGTGACTCTTATTGGGAATCCTCAGGATAGCGACTCTGATTGGGAATCCTCAGGATAGCGACTGATTGGGAATCTTCAGGATAGCGACTCTGATAGAGAATCCTCAGGATAGCGACTCTGATGCAGAATCCTCAGGATAGCGACTCTGATTGGGAATCCTCAGGATAGCGACTCTGGTGGAGAATACTCAGGGTAGCGACTCTGATTGGGAATCCTCAGGATAGCGACTCTGATTGGGAATCCTCAGGATAGCGACTCTGGTGGAGAATACTCAGGGTAGCGACTCTGATTGGGAATCCTCAGGATAGCGACTCTGATTGGGAATCCTCAGGATAGCGACTCAGATTGAGAATCCTCAGGATAGCGACTCAGATTGGGATTCCTCAGGATAGCGACTCTGACTGGGAATCCTCAGGATAGCGACTCTGATGGAGAATCCTCAGGATCCTAGAGCGACTCATATTGGGAATCCTCAGGATAGCGATTCTGATTGGGAATCCTCAGGATAGCGACTCTGATGGAGAATCCTCAGGATCCTATAGCGACTCTGATTGGGAATCCTCAGGATAGCGACACTGATTGGGAATCCTCAGGATAGCGACTCAAATTGGGAATCCTCAGGATAGCGACGCAGATTGGGAATCCTCAGGATAGCGACTCTGATGCAGAATCCTCAGGATAGCGACTCTGATTGGGAATCCTCAGGATAGCGACTCAGATTGGGAATCCTCAGGATAGCGACTCAGATTGGGAATCCTCAGGATAGCGACTCAGATTGGGAATCCTCAGGATAACGACCCTGATGGAGAATCCTCAGGATAGCGACTCTGATTGGGAATCCTCAGGGTAGCGACTCTGATGGAGAATCCTCAGGATAGCGACTCTGATTGGAAATCCTCAGGATAGCGACTCAGATTGGGAATCCTCAGGATAGCGACTCTGATTGGGAATCCTCAGGATAGCGACTCTGATTGGGAATCTTCAGGATAGCGACTCTGATGGAGAATCCTCAGGACAGCGACTCTGATGGAGAATCCTCAGATAGCGACTCGGATTGGGAATCCTCAGGATAGCGACTCTGATGGAGAATCCTCAAGATAGCGACGCTGATTGGGAATCCTCAGGATAGCGACGCTGATGGAGAATCCTCAGGATAGCGACGCTGATTGGGAATCCTCAGGATAGCGACGCTGATGGAGAATCCTCAGTATAGCGACTGTGATTGGGAATCCTCAGGATAGCGACTCTGGTGGAGAATCCTCAGGATAGCGACTCTGATGGAGAATTCTCAGGATAGCGACGGTGATTCGGAATCCTCAGGATCGCGACTCTGATGGAGAATCCTCAGAATAGCGACTCTGATGGAGAATTCTCAGGATAGCGACGCTGATTGGGAATCCTCAGGATAGCGACTCTGATGGAGAATCCTCAGGAGGAGGAGACACCCCAAAAAAAAAAAAAAGTCCCGAAGGACTCACGGCGTACGGTTAGCTCCTTTAAAGTCAAAACGGTTAAAAAAGAACGGTGGACAAAGAACTACCCGAGCCAAGTATGCCCAATGGTGATCCATGAACCAGCTGATCCGGAAAAGATTGATCCAAGCAGCTATTGGATAGGTACATGGATTACGGTAAAATGATATAGTGTAGATTTATTTGTTCTTATGGGCAGCACGGTAGCATTGTGGATAGCACAATTGCTTCACAGCTCCATGGTCCCAGGTTCGATTCCGGCTTGGGTCATTGTCTGTGCGGAGTCTGCACATCCTCCCAGTGTCTGCGTGGGTTTCCTCCGGGTGCTCCGGTTTCCTTCCACAGTCCAAAGATGTGCGGGTTAGGTGAATTGGCCAATGATAAATTGCCCTTAATGTCCAAATTGCCCTTGGTGTTGGGTGGAGGTGTTGGGTTTGGGTGGGGTGCTCCTTCCGGGAGCCGGTGCAGACTCAAAGGGCCGAATGGCCTCCTTCTGCACTGTAGATTCAATGATAATCTATGATTAATCTAGGACAAAGGTTCGGCACAACATCGTGGGCCGAAGGGCCTGTTCTGTGCTATATTTTCTATGTTCTAGATGGTCTAAAGGATGACTTAATCCCAAGATGTGGAGATGCCGGCATTGGACTGGGGTGAGCACAGTAAGAAGGAGCACAGTAAGCTTCCTCAGGAAGGAGCAGTGCCCCAAAAGCTAGTGACATCGAAACAAATCTGTTGGACTTTAACCTGGTGTTGTAAGACTTCTTACTTAATCCCAAGAAAGAGGGAATGGGAATATGGGAATGACTTGAGCGATTACAATACATTTACCGTTGGACGGAGTCCAGGTTTTGTCAATAATAATTCCTACACGGGATAGTGGACAGCTTTGCAGATATGTTAAAGAAGCACTCAGGGCTGACAAACAACAGCTAGAAGAGGTGTGGACTGTAGTTCAGCAGTGGCTGCTAAAATACAACCCAACAAAAACTGATCAGGCAAAGGTCAACACTTGGATTCAGAAGGGGACAGAGGAAGTATCAGAATATGAAGAAAGGTTTAGAGCAATATGGAATGAGCACTCAGGAATGGAAATGCCTTGGGCAGCACGGTGGCACAGTGGTTAGCATTGCTGCCTCATGGTACCAAGGTCCCAGGTTCGATCACGGCTCTGGGTCACTGTTCGTGTGGAGTTTGCACATTCTCCCCATGTTTGCGTGGGTCTCACCCCCACAACCCAAAGATGTGCAAGGTAGGTTAATTGGCCACGTTAAATTGCCCCTTAATTGGAAAGAAAAGAACTGGGTACTCTAAATTTATTTTTTTTAAAAAGGAATGGAAATGCCGGAGGGGCAGGAGACGTGGGACACAAGTACTTTTGGGCCATTGAAGGCTGCCTTTGTTGTTGGTTTGAAAAGGGAGTTGTCTAATGCAGTAAAATTGGTATTTCCTGATTGGGATCGAGTATCAACGACATATTAATAGATCGATGTATCCAAATTGACCAGGATATGGAAGCTAGGATTCGTGCTGTCCAGACCGGGTTAAAGCCTACAGATTTACCATTTCAGTCAACAATTAATGCTCTATCTAATTCAAATGCTCCACGGGAGCTGAAGCCAATACGGGAAAAATGCCACAATTGTGGAAAGGATGGACACTGGGCCAGAGTGTGCTGAGCTAAACCACAGGGGTGCCCAGTGTCTCCGTACAGGGAGCCACACAGGCCCCGCCCACTGTCACCGCCCAGAAAAATGTATCACAGAGAGCCATAGAGAGAAATGTATGAGAGAACCGTACGGAGAAATGTATCACAGAGTCAGCCAGAGAAATGTATTACAGAAAGCCGTACAGAGAGATGTACATGGGCCTGCCCATCGTCACCATACAAAGTCCATATACAGGTCTGATGAGGAACCTGATCTGGTGGATGTATTCAGGAAATTGTCACCACACCATCAGGCTGCACTGGTAGGGATGACATGAACATAGAGCATACAGTGCAGAAGGAGGCCATTCGGCCAATCGAGTCTGCACCGACCCACATAAGCCCTCACTTCCACCCTCTCCCCGTAACCCAATAACCCCTCCTAACGTTTTTGGTCACTAAGGGCAATTTATCATGGCAAATCCACCTAACCTGCACGTCTTTGGACTGTGGGAGGAAACCGGAGAACCCAGAGGAAACCCACGCACACACAGGAAGAACGTGCAGATTGCGCACAGACAGTGACCCAGCGGGGAATCGAACCTGGGACCCTGGCACTGTGAAGCCACAGTGCTATCTACTTGTTCTACCGTGCTACCCACCTTCAGTCTCCCTGTCCTCCCTCTCACCTTGATTGACAACAGGAGGGATGGATTGTATGTATCATTGAGGGTGGGCGGTAAAGAAATAGACTGTCTTTTTCATAGTGTGGCGGAGTTAACATGCCTTTCTTTTGGAGAGGCAAATTTATTTCCTTTGGATCACAAAGTAACGGTAGCCCATGGTATAGAAGGTGATGCACTGGTTATCAAAAGAACTCAACCCATGCTAATAGAATTTGGCCCACATGAATTGATTTCTCCAGTTTGGAGAGGCCCAGTGGACCAGGCCATTCTGGGTCTGGATGTGCTAGCCCAATCAAATTCTTCTTTGAACTTTGGAAAAATAACATAGTCATTAGAGCCTTCAAGAAGGATCAGCTCGATGAACATCCAATTTGGGCTAAAGATAAGAATGATTTTGGCCTACTACACATGGAACCGGCATTATTCACTGGAATTGCCCCACCATGCATCAGACAATATCCCATGAGCCCGTCCTCGATTGAGGGAATACTATCTGTCGTAAAGCAACTGGAGAAATGGGGTGTATTCATTAAAACACACAGCTCATCGAATAGCCCAGTTTGGCCTGTAAAAAAGGCAAATGGCACATGGTGCCTGACTGTCAACTACAGAAAGGCGAACCTACGAATTGCTAAGAAAGCTTCTTTGGTGGTTGACCCTTCCACCATTTGTGATGCCCTAACACCAGAATTTGAGTGTTTTTCAGTCATAGACATGGCCACTGGCTTTTGGTTGTGGGAGGAAACCGGAGCACAGGAGATGCAACCATGGTTTGCCATTGCCATTCAACAGCAACAGTACACTTGGATAAGACTATCGAAGGGTTTTCATTCCAGCCCGACTGTGTTTCACATGGCTTTACAGAACCATCTGAGGGAACAGCCTGAGTTGCCCTCCACCTTAATACAGCATGTTGATGACATTCTGTTGGCCACCACTGAAGAGGATCATGACAGAGACTTACCATAAGACCAGAATTAGGCCACTTGGCCCATCGAGTCTGCTCCGCCATTCAATCATGGCTGATATTTTCTCATCCCCATTCTCCTGCCTTCTCCCCATAGCCCCTGATCCCCTTATTAATCAAGAACCTATCTATCTCTGGCTTAAAGACAATCAGTGAATTGGCCTCCACAGCCTTCAGCGGCAACGAGTTCCACAGATTCACCACCCACTAGCTGAAAAAATTCCTCCTCACCTCTGTTTTCGAGGATCATCCCTTTAATCTGAGATGGTGTCCTCTGGTTGTAGTTTTTCCTACAAGTGGAAATATCCTCTCCACGTCCACTCTATCCAGACCTCGCAGTATCTTGCACGTTTCAATAAGATGCCCTCTCATCCTTCTAACTCCAACGAGTACAGACCCAGAGTCCTCAATCGTTCCTCATACGACAAGTTCTTCATTCCAGGGATCATTCTTGTGAACCTCCTCTGGACCCTTTCCAAGGCCAGCCCTCCTTCCTTAGATATGGGGCCCAAAACTGCTCACAATACTCCAAATGGGGTCTGACCAGAGCCTTATATAACCTCAGAAGTACATCCCTGGTCTTGTATTCTGGCCCTCTGGACATGAATGCTAACATTGCATTTGCCTTAACTGCCGACTGAACCTGCACGTTAACCTTAAGAGAATCGTGAACAAGGACTCCCAAGTCCGTTTGTGCTTCTGATTTCCTAAGCATTTCCCTATTTAGAAAATAGTCTATGCCTAAATTCCTCCTTCCAAAGTGCATAACCTCACACTTTTCCACATTGTATTTCATTTGCCACTTCATTACCCACTCTCCTAGATGTCCAAGTCCTTCTGCAGCCCCCTTGCTTCTTCAATACTACCTGTCCCTCTACAGATCTTTGTATCATCTGCAAACTTAGCAACCGTGCCTTCAGTTCCTTCTTCCAGATCATTAATGTATATTGTGAAATGTTGTGGTCCCAGCACCGACCCCTGAGGCACACCACTAGTCACTGGCTGCCATCCTTAAAAAGACCCCTTTAGCCCCACTTACGTGTTGTTCTGGACCATCTCAGCCAGAAAGGACATGAAACCAGCATGGCCAATGCATAAATTGCCCAACATGAGGTTGTCTACTTAGGCCAGATTTCGAAGGGTAAACAGAACTTACCCAGGAGGCAATTTATTACAGAGGCAATTTGGCTGCCAAATAGCCCACCACTATCCAAGAATTGAGATTTTTGGGGGGTGTGTGTAACTTTAACAGAAATTGGATTGATTCATACACACAGTTGGTTCAACCATTGAATGACCTTTTGAAGGGAAATCGAAAATCAAAAGAGGAGGTTGTCCTTACAACAGAACAAGAGGACACCTTTGTGAACCTGAAACAGGTCTTGTGCTCAGCAGCAGCTCCAGGAATTCCAAACAACAGGGAACCATTCATCTTATTTGTCCATGAGAGACGATACATGACAGCAATTCTAGCCCAGGAACATGGGGATTAACAGAGGCCAATTGGGTACTATTCAGGAAAACTGGACACAGTAGCCTTCGGATGGAGAAGTTGCCTGAGAGCCACAGAGGTCACATGTCAGGCTGTAACGGCTACTACAAGCATTGTCCTGGACCAAAAACTGACCATTAAATGCCCTCATACAGTTCATGCGTTACTCTCAATGATTGGAGTTGCACAAGTCACCACAGCCAGATGGACCAGGCGGACAGCGGTTTTGGAAGCCCCTAACCTCCATTTCCATTGGGGAGGTCCGGTAAACCCATCATTCCCGTACCGGCTTCCCCAAACAGGCGCAGGAATGTGGCGACTAGGGGCTTTTCACAGCCCCTGTGACCTATAACATTTTCACAGTAACTTCATTGAAGCCTACTTGTGACAATAAGCGATTATTATAATAATTATTATTATTTATGCTCCCACTTCCCGAGGAGCAAAGAAAGGGGGGGGGGGGGAAGAGAAGGGCATGACTGTGTTGAAATCACGGAGGAAATGGAGGAGGCTCCCCTGATAAAAGATGCATTATAAAATGGGTCATCCTTTGTTGAAAATGTTTATGTAGTTACATTGTGTACCTTGTGTTGCCCTATTTTGTATTTTCTTTTATTTCCTTTTATTTTCATGGACTTGACGATCTGTTGAGCTGCTCGTAGGAAAATACTTTTCACTGTACCTCGGTACACGTGACAATAAACAAATCCAAAATGGCATTTGGAAAGCGGGATGGGCAGTCACAAGCCTGTACACCATCATGGTAAAGAGAAGTTTGCTCCCAGGGACATCAGCCCAATAAGCTGAGTTAAGGGCCATAGCCGAAGCATGTTGTGCGGCAAAAGGCCAGACAGCTAACATCTATACAGACTCAGGGTATGGATTTGGAATAGCTCATGACTTTGACCAATTATGGAAGAAAAGAGGATTTTTCACCACCACAGGAACACCTATTCGAAATGGGATCGAGGCACGGGATCTACTTGAAGCCTCAAAACTGCCAAAAAAAGTGTCCATTCTGAAATGTAATGCCCACACTAAAGAGGACACTGCAGAAGCTCAAGAAAATGCCTTTGCAGACCAGACAGCGAAAGAAGCCGCCTCACAATGCAAATCTCCAGAGGAACCAAAACAAACCTACAGACTGGAAGTGCGCAGCCTGTTACAAGACCTACGTAAAATGCAAAGTGAGTATTCACAAGAAAGAAAATGGACATGGATGGAAGCAGATATCAAGTTCTGTGAAGATGGTATTTGGAGACAAGTAGGGACTGACAGACCAGTGACGACACCACAGTCACTAACACCCTATTTGGCCCAACAGATCCACTCATGGGGGCACCTGGCCCCACAACAGATGACGGCTCGATTCCTGAAATGCTGATGGGGTCGAGGATTCAAGAAACATGCCCAGGTGGTGGCAGACCACTGCGTCACCTGTCAGAAGAACAATTCAGGACCTGTAACATCAATGTCTCAGTTAAGAGCTCCTGCCCCTGCAGGGCCATTCCTGCACATACAAGTCGAGTACATTACCCTTCTGCCATGTCAAAGGAACACAGATGCCCTGGTAATAGTGGACAACTTCGCCAGATGGGTAGAGGCTGTCTCGGCCAGAAGAGCTACAGCTAACCACATGGCTAAGGTTCTGTGCAAAGACTTTATTCCCAGATGGGGAGTACCAACCAAAATAGACTCAGACAACGGAACCCACTTTACAGATGCTATTTGCAAAGAAGTTTATAAGCTATTGAACATCCAGTGGGAGCTACATTGCCCTTTTCACGCACAATAGTAAGGACAAGTGGATCGTATGAACCCGACTCTGAAAGAGCGATTATCTAAGTATCACCCAAGAGGGAATGCCATGGCCTCAAGCCTTACCACTAGTCCTGTGCAGCGTCAGGGCAACACCAAACAGAACCACGGGCTTGAATCCATTCAAAGTAATTACTGGCAGGCCCATGTCCTTGCCAGGGACTACTGACTTACGAAAAGCTGATTGTCATTTGATGAGTGATGCATTACTCAAATATTGTCAGAACCAAACAAATGCTGTCAGTTCTGTTTCCTTACAGATATCGGCAGCTTGAGGTGACCCTCCCGAAGGCGGGCATGACCTTGTGCCAGGAGTTAAAGTCTGCATGAAGAAACTGCAGTAGGAGCTGTTCGGGTCCAAGTGGGAGGGACCCTGTCAGATGCTGCTCACAATCCAAGCAGCTGTGAAGGTCCAAGGAAAGACGTCCTGGATCCATGCCTCACATGTTAAAGGAGCTCATTGTGATTGTAGCTCATTTCTGTAAAATGTTTGCCGCCATTTTGATTTTTGGTTGTCTTTTCAGTTTAACAGACCATGGCCAACCCACAAAGATTCAAGGACTTAAATGATAACACTTTTCTGTATATGTCCAAGGTGTATGCCAAAGATTTCAATGTCTCCAATTGTTGGGTGTGCACTGCTACTCCCACCCACTCAGGAGGGGGTATTCCCTTTTTGTCTATTCCTTTTAGTATTTCTGAAACAGCAGAATTGTCCATTTTCCAAAGCACCGCCTGTTCTTCCCAAGCTCATGAAGGAGCCGCCACATGTAGGGGAACCAAATCCCTTGTCTTCCCGAGAAAGAGAGCTCAGTTGTGGAGGTCTGCGGGTTCCCCGCTGACGACCTTTTCAGGGTGGCACCAGCCCAACTGTCATGTGAGAGTACGTTTAAGAAATGGGTGTTTATAAATGGATGTGTATATAAATATCTGCAGTGACGGTACCTTTAAGAAATGGGTGTTTACTACTGCAGTGATGTCAGAGAGTGGGTGGAGCTGGGCTGTCTGTCAGCCTTTTACTTACGTTTTAGGCTGTTTGCTGCAGGGTGCATTTTAGTTTCGTTTTCAGAGCTGGATAGCTGCAGTCACAGCCAGAAGGCGTATGAATCTCTCTCTGTAATCTAAAGGCTGTAAATCAATCCTGGTGCTTTAAAACTAATAACAGTAGTGACTTCAACCTGATGTGCTTCTGGTAAAAGGAGTTTTAAGTCTTCTGGATGTTAAAAGGAAAGCTTAAATGATTACTTGGTGTATTCTTTGGGGGTTGTATTTGAATTAATGGTTGCTAAGATGTTCACTGTATGTTTTAAAAAGGTTAACTTGAATTCATAGAATAAACATTGTTTTGCTTTGAAAAATACTTTACCATTTCTGTTGTACCACACCTGTGGCGTGGGCCTTGTGCTCCCCATACCACAATCTATAAGAAGTTGTAGGTCAGGTGAACTCCATGATACACTTTGGGGTTCTCTAAACCCTGGCCCATAACAAATTGGGGGCTCGTTCGGTATAAAAGTCTATCTATTGGATTGGCTTAGTGAACTTAACGACAGTGTCATGTGAGAGTACCTTTAAGAAATGGTTGTTTATAAATGGATGCGTATATAAATATCTATATTGAAAGTACCTTTAAGAAATGGTTGTTTATAAATGGATGCGTATATAAATATCTATATTGAGAGTACCATTAAGAAATGGGTGTTTACTACTGCAGTGATGTCAGAGTGGGTGGAGCTGGGCTGTCTGTCAGCTTTTTACTTTCGTTTGTGAGCTGGCTGCAGGGTGTGTTTTAGTTTCGTTTTCAATGTTGGAGCTGAAGCCAGACCAAGCAGGTGTACTGTTGTTCTCTCTGCCATCAAAAGACTATCTCTTGATCATTTGGTGAATTCAGAATTATAAATGTTTTCAGTAGTGACTTTAGCCTGATGTGCTTCTGATAAAGATTTTGTTTTTAAGTCGTATGGATGTTAAATAGGAAAGCTTAAGGTTTAGTGTTGTAGTCTTTGGGGGTTGTATCTGAATTAATGGTTGCTGAGATGCTCATTGCATGTTTCAAAAAGGTTAACTTAAGTTCATAGAATAAACATTGTTTTGCTTTAAAAAATACTTTTCCATTTCTGCTATACCACACCTGTAGAGTGGGCCGTTTGCTCCCCATACCACAATCTATTAAAAGTTGTGGGTCAGGTGAACTCCATGATACACTTTGGGGTTCTCTAAACCCTGGCCCATAACAAATTGGGGGCTAGTCCGGGATGAAAGTCTATCTATTGGATTGGCTTTGTGAACTTACCACAGTGAGGGGTGAGCATATTGTGGTTATTTTTCAGGTGTGGTATTTTAGTTTAAGTAGGGAGTATGTTGTGGACAATGACTCTTTCAGAGGCTCTGAAGTTTTTGGGGGTGGAGACGGTCATACTCAGTACCTTACGGACAGAGACTAAAAGCGGACAGTTAGATTTGGCAAAAACATTGCAGTTAACATTACCTGACAAAATGCGAAAAGATGAGGTCATTATGGCGGTGGCTAAGCATTTAATGTTGCCTGAGATACAGTTTGACTCATTGGAAATGGCAAAAATTCAGTTACAAATTAAACAAATGGAACAGGAGGAAGAATTAAAGCAGCTTGAAGATGAAAGAGAGAGAGAGGAAACAGAAAGAGAAAGAGAGGAAAAAGAGAAAGAGCGAGAGAGGAAAAAGAGAGAGAAGAAAGGAAAACAGAAAGAATAGCCCTCACAGAACAAAAAGAAAGAGAAAGGGAGGTACAGATCAAGGAAAAAGATAAAGAGAGAGAGTTTGAACTTCAGAAAATGGCCATGAAACATGACAGTCAGTTAAAATTGGCAGATGTAAAGGTTGATAGTGATGAGAATAGTGAGAAAGAGCATCATAATCAAAGGCTTGGTGGGAATCTATTTAAATATGTCTAAGCATTGCCAAGGTTTGATGAGAAGGAGGTAGAAGCCTTTTTTATTTCATTTGATAATGTGGCTAAACAAATGAAATGGCCACAGGACACGTGGTTATTACTGATTCAAACAAAGCTGGTGTGAAGTGGTTGCATCACTATCTGGGGAGGTATCTGGGACGTATGAGGTGAAAAAATCCATCTTAGGTGCATCTGAACTAGTGCCTGAAGCCTACAGACAAAGGTTTAGAAATTTAAGGAAAGAGCCTAGTCAAATATACATGGAGTTTGAAAGGATCAAACAGAGTAATTTTTATAGGTGGATAAGGACTTTGAAAATAGACCAAACGTATGAAGCTCTCAGAGAAATTACACTTTTGGAGGAGTTTAAAAATTCAATTCCTGATGTAGTGAGAACTCATGTGGAAGAGCAGAGGGTTGAAGCTGTGAGGTTAGCAGCAGAAATGGCAGATGATTATGAATTAGTTCATAAATCAAATCTTGGTTTCCAACATCAGTTTCAGCCTGTGAGGGATAGAAACTGGGGACATGAGAAATACTCACGTGGTAGAGGCAAAGGTGATCTGATGGGAGATAATAAGGAGAGTGTACCTCAGATTAAAAAAGAAATCCAGGAGGGTCGAAAAGAAATGAAAAGTTTCAAATGTTTTCACTGTACTAAACTAGGCCATGTAAAGTCACAGTGTTGGTGGTTGAAGAAAAGCACTGGGAAGGCTGATGTGGTAAACCAGGATAAGACAGTGGGGTTTGTTAAAGTGGTGAAGGAAATCCCAAGTGAAGCGAAGGAGGTGCAAAAGATGAGACAGCCTGATCAGGAGGTGACTGATAAGAAGGTGCCAGATGTATTTAAAGAATTTACTTGTGTGGGTAAAGTTTACTCATGTGTATCAGGAGGAGCAGGTAAAGAAGTCACAATTTTAAGAGATACGGGAGCTAGTCAATCTTTAATGGTAAGAGATGAGGAGTTATGTAGTTTGGGAAGAATTTTGCCAGAAAAGGTGGTAATATGTGGAATTCAGGGTGAGAGGAGTAGTGTTCCATTATATAAGGTAAGGTTGGAAAGTCCAGTGAAGAGTGGTGAAGTGGTAGTAGGAGTAATAGAGAAACTATCTTGTCCAGGAATGCAGTTTATCTTGGGTAATGATATAGCTGGCTCGCAGGTGGGAGTGATGCCTACTGAGGTTGGTAAGCCAGTGAAAAATCAGACAACTGAAGTGTTGCAGGATGAATATCCTGGGATTTTTCTGGATTGTGTAGTAACAAGGTCGCAAAGTCACAGGTTAAGACAAGAGGATAAATCAAAGATTGAAGATGAAGTTGAAGTGCAATTATCAGAAACGATTTTTGATCAGGTGGTTGAAAAAGAACAAGAACAGGTGGAGGATGAGGCGGATATTTTTAGCTCAGGAAAATTGGCAGAGTTACAACAAAACGGTATAGGAATAAAACGGATGTATAAGAAAGCATACACGGAAGAGGAATCTGAGAGTATACCAGAGTGTTATTACCGTAAAAGTGATGTCTTGATGAGAAAATGGAGACCTTTACATATGCAGGCGGGTGAAATGTGGGCAGAGGTTCATCAAGTAGTATTGCCGGTAGGGTACAGAAAGGAGGTGTTGCGAGTTGCACATGAGGTACCAGTGGGAGGTCATTTGGGAATAAGGAAAAGTCAAGCTAAAATCCAGAAACATTTTTGTTGGCCTGGACTACATAAAGATGTAGTTAAATTTTGTCAATCATGTCACACATGTCAAGTAATAGGGAAACCTCAAGCAGTGATAAAACCAGCGTCCTTAATACCCATTCCAGCATTTGAGGAACCTTTAACATGGGTCCTAATTGATTGCGTAGGACCGCTTCCTAAAACGAAAAGTGGGAATCAATATCTTTTGACGATACTGGATGTGTCTACTAGGTTTCCAGAGGCCATTCCAGTACGTAATATTACAGCTAAAAAGATTGCGGAGGAGCAACTTCAAATCTTTACTAGATGTGGACAACCCACATAAATACAATCGGATCAAGGATCGAATTTTACCTCAAGGTTATTCAAAGAAGTTATGGATAGCTTAGGAATAAAACAATTTAAATCAACTGCATACCATCCAGAATTGCAGGGAGGGTTAGAAAGTGGCATCAGACACTAAAGACAATGTTGAGGGCTTATTGTCCAGAGGATTGGGATAAAGGAATTCCATTCATACTGTTTGCAATTAGGGATGCATCAAATGAGTCAACCAAATTTAATCCTTTTGAACTAATTTTTGGTCATGAGGTAAGAGGAACACTTAAATTGATTCAGGAGAAATTGGTGAGTGAGAAATCGGAAATTACATTATTGGATTATGTGCCAAATTTTAGGGAATGATTAAATAGAGCAGGTGAATTGGCTAGATAACATTTAAAAGTTGCACAAAATGTGATGAAACGGGTAGCGGACAAGAAATCCAAAGTTCGTAGTTTTGTCTGTTGACATAAAGTTTTGGTGTTGTTACCAGTGGTAGGTGAACCTTTAAAAACTAGGTTTTGTGGACCGTATCAGATTGAAAGGAAATTACGTGAGGTGAATTATGTGGTAAAAACACCAGATAGATGGAAGACTCACCGAGTGTGTCATGTGAATATGCTTAAAAGGTACTTTGAAAGGAAGGAGAAAAAAACGAGGTTGTAATGATTCCAACTCAAAGTGACGAACCAAATCCAGATGACTGTGAATTTGACATACCTCAAATTAAATTGGAAAATGAGGATGTTCTTAAAAATTGGAAAAATTGTTGAGTTACCTTCCAGAGGAAAAACGGACTGACCTGAAAGAGTTATTGATATCACGTGAGCAAGTTTGTAGAGATAAATTAGGAAGTACTAAAATGGCAACACATGATGTAGATGTGGGAAATGCTGTTCCAATCAAACAACAGCCATATAGACTTAACCCTTTAAAATTGGCACAGGTTAACAAAGAGATTGAGAGTATGCTTAAAAATGACATAATTGAAGTGGGTTGCAACGGAGCTCACCCATAATGATGGTATCAAAACCAGACGGTATCCAACTATAGAAAGGTTAATGCAGTTACAAGAACGGACTCTTATCCTATCCCACGTTTGGAGGATTGCATTGAGAAAGTGGGACAATCAGCTTTTATTTCCAAATTGGATTTACTTAAAGGTTACTGGCAGGTACCTTTATCCGAAAGGGCGAAGGAGATTTTGGCTTTTGTGACTCCAGATGGTATATACCAATTCAAAGTTATGCCATTTGGCATGAAAAACGCCCCAGCCACATTTCAACGGTTAATTAACAAAGATGTTTCAGGATTACCCAATTGTGTGGTATACATCGACGATCTG
>NW_027308923.1:0-61779 GCF_047496885.1 Scyliorhinus torazame
CCCCCCCCCCACCACCCCTCCCCCCACCCCCACCACCCGCCCCCCCCCCCCACCACCCCCCCCCCCGACCACCCCCCCCCCCCCACCACCCCCCCCCCCCACCCCCCCCCCCCACCATCACCACACCCCCCCCCCCCCCCACACTCCCTCCCCCCCACCACCCCCCCCCCCACCACCCCCCCCCCATCCACCACCCCCCCCCCAACCACCCCGCCCCCACACCACTCCCCCCCCCCCCAACCCCCCCCCCCCCCAAACCACCCCCCCCCCACCACCCCCCCCAAAACATTCCCCCCCCCCACCTCCCCCCCCCCCTACACCCCCCCCCAACCTCCCCCCCCAGAACACCCCCCCCCATACCTCCCCGCCCCCCCAAAACACCCCCCATACCTCCCCCCCCATACTCCCCCCCGCCCAATACACCCCCCCCCCTACACCCCCCCTCCAAAACTCCCCCCCTCTACTCCCCCCCGCCCAATACTCCCCCCCCCCCATACTCCCCCCAATCACCCTCCCACTACACCCCCCCCCATACACCCCCCCAATACTCCCCCCCCATACTCCCCCCCCCAAAACTCCCCCCCCCCCAATAATCCCCCCCTCCAATACAACCCTCCCCCCCCAAACTCCCCACCCCCCCATAAATCCCCCCCCCAATACTTCCCCCCCCAATACTTCCCCCCCCAATACTTCCCCCCCCCAATACTCCCCCCCCAATTCACCCCCCCCAATACTCCCCCCCAATACTCTCCCCCCCAAAACTCTCCCCCCCAATACTCTCCCCCCCCAATACACTCCCCCCCAATACTCTCCCCCCCCAATACTCTCCCCCAATACTCTCCCCCCCAATACACTCCCCCCCAATACTCCCCCCCCCATACTCCCCCCCCAATACTCCCCCACCCCCCCCAAAACTCCCCTCCCCCCAATACTCCCCCCCCAATCACCCCCAATACTCCCCCCAATACTCCCCAATACTCCCCCCCAATACTCCCCCCCCAATACTCCCCCCCCAATACTCCCCCCCCAATACTCCCCACCCCCCCCAATACTCCCCCCCAATACTCCCCCCCAATACTCCCCCCCAATACTCCCCCCAATACTCCCCCCCCAATACTCCCCCCCAATACTCCCCCCCCAATACTCCCCCCCAATACTCCCCCCCAATACTCCCCCCCCCCAATACTCCCCCCCCCCATACTCCCCTCCCCAATACTACTCCCCCCCCAATACTCCCCCCCCCCCAATACTCCCCCCCCAATACTCCCCCCCCCAATACTCCCCCCCCAATACTCCCCCCCCAATACTCCCCCCCCCAATACTCCCCCCCCCAATACTCCCCCCCCCAATACTCCCCCCCCCCCAATACTCCCCCCCAATACTCTCCCCCCCAATACTCTCCCCCCCAATACTCTCCCCCCCAATACTCTCCCCCCCAATACTCCCCCCCCCAATACTCCCCCCCAATACCCCCCCCCAATACTCCCCCTCCCCCCCAATACTCCCCCCCCAATACTCCCCCCAATACTCCCCCCCCAATACTCCCCCCAATACTCCCCCCCCCAATACTCCCCCCCCAATACTCCCCCCCCCAATACTCCCCCCCCCCAATACTCTCCCCCCCCAATACTCCCCCCCAATACTCCCCCCCCAATACTCCCCCCCCCCAATACTCCCCCCCCAATACTCCCCCCCCCAATACTCCCCCCCCCCCAATCCCCCCCCCCAATACTCCCCCCCCAATACTCCCTCCCCCCCAATACTCCCCCCCAATACTCCCCCCCCAATATTCCCCCCCCCAATACTCCCCCCCCAATACTCCCCCCCCAATACTCCCCCCAATACTCCCCCCCAATACTCCCCCCCCAATACTCCCCTCCCCCCCCAAATTCCCCCCCAATACTCCCCCCCCCAATACGCCCCCCCCAATACTCCCCCCCCCCAATATTCCCCCCCCAATACTCCCCCCCCAATACTCCCCCCCCAATACTCCCCCCAATACTCCCCCCAATACTCCCCCCCAATACTCCCCCCCAATACTCCCCCCCCCAATACTCCCAATACTCCCCCCCAATACTCCCCCCCCAATACTCCCCCCCCAATACTTCCCCCCCCAATACTCCCCCCCCCAATACCCCCCCCATACCCCCCCCAATACTCCCCCCCAATACTCCCCCCCAATACTCCCCCCCAATACTCCCCTCCCCCCAATACTCCCCCCCCAATACTCCCCCCCCAATACTCCCCCCTCCAATACTCCCCCCCCCAATACTCCCCCCCCCCAATACTCCCCCCCCCCAATACTCCCCCCCCCAATACTCCCCCCCCAATACTCCCCCCCCAATACTCCCCCCCCCCCCCAATACTCCCCCCCCAATACTCCCCCCCCAATACTCCCCCCCAATACTCCCCCCCAATACTCCCCCCCCAATACTCCCCCCCCAATACTCCCCCCCCAATACTCCCCCCCCAATACTCCCCTCCCCCCCAATACTCCCCCCCCAATACTCCCCCCCCAATACTCCCCCCCAATACTCCCCCCCCCAATACTCTCCCCCCCCCAATACTCCCCCCCCAATACTCCCCCCCCAATACTCCCCCCCCAATACTCCCCCCAATACTCCCCCCAATACTCCCCCCCCAATACTCCCCCCCAATACTCCCCCCCCAATACTCCCCCCCCCAATACTCCCCCCCCCCCAATACTCCCCCCCCAATACTCCCCCCCCCCAATACTCCCCTCCCCCCCAATACTCCCCCCCAATACTCCCCCCCCCCCAATACTCCCCCCCCAATACTCCCCCCCCAATACTCCCCCCCAATACTCCCCCCCAATACTCCCCCCCAATACTCCCCCCCAATACTCCCCCCCCAATACTCCCCCCCCCAATACTCCCCCCCCAATACTCCCCCCCCCAATACTCCCCCCCCAATACTCCCCCCCAATACTCCCCCCCAATACTCCCCCCCCAATACTCCCCCCCCAATACTCCCCCCCCCCAATACTCCCCCCCCCAATACTCCCCCCCCCAATACTCCCCACCCCCAATACTCCCCCCCCAATACTCCCCCCCAATACTCCCCCCCCAATACTCCCCCCCCAATACTCCCCCCCCAATACCCCCCCCCATACCCCCCCCATACCCCCCCAATACTCCCCCCCCAATACTCCCCCCCCATTACTCCCCCCCCAATACTCCCCCCCCAATACTCCCCCCCCAATACTCCCCCCCCAATACTCCCCCCCCAATACTCCCCCCCCCCAATACTCCCCCCCTCCAATACTCCCCCCCTCCAATACTCCCCCCTCCAATACTCCCCCCCCTCCAATACTCCCCCCTCCCCCCTCCAATACTCCCCCTCCAATACTCCCCCCTCCAATACTCCCCCCTCCAATACTCCCCCCTCCAATACTCCCCCCCCCAATACTCCCCCCCTCCAATACTCCCCCCCCTCCAATACTCCCCCCTCGAATACTCCCCCCCTCCAATACTCCCCCCCCTCCAATACTCCCCCCTCCAATACTCCCCCCTCCAATACTCCCCCCCCTCCAATACTCCCCCCCCAATACTCCCCCCCTCCAAATACTCCCCCCCCCTCCAATACTCCCCCCCCCTCCAATACTCCCCCCTCCAATAATCCCCCCCTCCAATAATCCCCCCTCCAATACTCCCCCCCTCCAATACTCCCCCCCTCCAATACTCCCCCCTCCAATACTCCCCCCCCTCCAATACTCCCCCCCTCCAATACTCCCCCTCCTCCAATACTCCCCCCCCTCCAATACTCCCCCCCCTCCAATACTCCCCCCCCCTCCAATACTCCCCCCCCCCCCGTCCAATACTCCCCCCCCTCCAATACTCCCCCCCTCCAATACTCCCCCTCCAATACTCCCCCCCCCAATGCTCCACCCCCCTCCAAAACTCCCCCCTCCAAAACCCCCCCCCCAATACTCCCCCCTCCAATAATCCCCCCTCCAATAATCCCCCCTCCAATAATCCCCCCTCCAATAATCCCCCCTCCATAATCCCCCCCCTCCAATACTCCCCCCCCCCTCCAATTCTCCCCCCCTCCAATACTCCCCCCTCCAATACTCCCCCTCCAATACTCCCCCCCAATGCTTCCACCCCCCTCCAATACTCCCCCCCCCTCCAATACTCCCCCCCCTCCAATACTCCCCCCCCCTCCACTACTCCCCCCCAAATACCCCCCCCTCCAATACTCCCCCCCCTCCAATACTCCCCCCCCCAATACTCCCCCCCCCTCCAATGCTCCCCCCTCCAATACTCCCCCCCTCCAATACTCCCCCCCCTCCAATACTCCCCCCCCTCCAATACTCCCCCCCCTCCAATACTCCCCCCCCTCCAATACTCCCCCCCCCAATACTCCCCCCCCCTCCAATACTCCCCCCCTCCAATACTCCCCCCCTCCAATACTCCCCCCCTCCAATACTCCCCCCCTCCAATACTCCCCCCCCTCCAATACTCCCCCACCCCTCCAATACTCCCCCACCCCTCCAATACTCCCCCCCCCTCCAATACTCCCCCCCTCCAATACTCCCCCCCCTCCAATACTCCCCCCTCCAATACTTCTCCCCCCTCCAATACTCCCCCCCTCCAATACTCCCCCCCCTCCAATACTCCCCCCCTCCAATACTCCCCCCTCCAATACTCCCCCCCTCCAATACTCCCCCCCTCCAATACCCCCCCCCCCTCCAATACTCCCCCCCTCCAATACTCCCCCCCTCCAATACTCCCCCCCTCCAATACGCCCCCCCCCTCCAATACTCCCCCCCTCCAATACTCCCCCCCTCCAATACTCCCCCCCTCCAATACTCCCCCCCCCCCCTCCAATACTCCCCCCCTCCAATACTTCCCCCCCTCCAATACTCCCCACCCCAATACTCCCCGCCCCCACGTCCAATACTCCCCCCCACTCCAATACTCCCCCCCCTCCAATACTCCCCCCCTCCAATACTCCCCCCCCTCCAATACTCCCCCCCTCCAATACTCCTCCCCCTCCATACTCCTCCCCCTCCAATACTCCCCCCCAATACTCCCCCCCCAATAGTCCCCCCCCAATACTCCCCCACCTCCAATACTCCCCCCTCCATTACTCCCCCCCCCTCCAATACTCCCCCCCCCCTCCAATACTCCCCCCCTCCAATACTCCCCCCCCAATACTCCCCCCCCCCAATACTCCCCCCCCCCAATACTCCCCCCCCCCTCCAATACTCCCCCCCTCCAATACTCCCCCCCTCCAATACTCCCCCCCCTCCAATACTCCCCCCCCCCTCCAATACTCCCCCCCCCTCCAATACGCCCCCCCCTCCAATACTCCCCTCCTCCAATACTCCCCCCCTCCAATACTCCCCCCCCTCCAATACTCCCCCCCAATACTCCCCCCCTCCAATACTCCCCCCTCCAATACTCCCCCCCCCAATGCTTCCACCCCCCTCCAATACTCCCCCCCCTCCAAAACTCCCCCCCCTCCAGTACTCCCCCTCCAATAATCCCCCCTCCAATAATCCCCCCTCCAATAATCCCCCCTCCAATAATCCCCCCCCTCCAATACTGCCCCCCCCCCCTCCAATTCTCCCCCCCTCCAATACTCCCCCCTCCAATACTCCCCCCTCCAATACTCCCCCCCCAATGCTTCCACCCCCCTCCAATACTCCGCCCCCCTCCAATACTCCCCCCCCTCCAATTCTCCCCCCCCTCCAATACTCCCCCCTCCAATACTCCCCCCCCCAATGCTTCCACCCCCCTCCAATACTCCCCCACCCTCCAATACTCCCCCCCCTCCAATACTCCCCCCCCCTCCACTACTCCCCCCCCATCCACTACTCCCCCCCCCCCCCTCCAATTACTCCCCCCCTCCAATACTCCCCCCCCCTCCAATACTCCCCCCCTCCAATGCTCCCCCCTCCAATACTCCCCCCTCCAATACACCCCCCCCTCCAATACTCCCCCCCCCCCTCCAATACTCCCCCCCCAATACTCCCCCCCCCTCCAATACTCCCCCCTCCAATACCTCCCCCCTCCAATACTCCCCCCCCTCCAATACTCCCCCCCTCCAATACTCCCCCCCCTCCAATACTCCCCAACCCCTCCAATACTCCCCCACCCCTCCAATACTCCCCCACACCTCCAATACTCCCCTCCCCTCCAATACTCCCCCCTCCAATACTCCCCCCTCCAATACTTCTCCCCCCTCCAATACTCCCCCCCTCCAATACTCCCCCCCCTCCAATACTCCCCCCCTCCAATACTCCCCCCCCCTCCAATACTCCCCCTCCAATACTCCCCCCTCCAATACTCCCCCCCAATACTCCCACCCCACTCCAATACTCCCCCCCCCTCCAATACTCCCCCCCCCTCCAATACTCCCCCCCCTCCAATACTCCCCCCCTCCAATACTCCCCCCCCTCCATTACTCCCCCCCCTCCAATACTCCCCCCCTCCAATACTCCCCCCCCTCCAATACTCCCCCCGCCCCCCAATACTCCCCCCCAATACTCCCCCCACCCTCCAATACTCCCCCCTCCAATACTCCCCCCCCTCCAATACTCCCCCTCCAATACTCCCCCCCTCCAATACTCCCCCCCTCCAATACTCCCCCCCTCCAATACTCCCCCCCTCCAATACTCCCCCACCCCTCCAATACTCCCCCACCCCTCCAATACTCCCCCCCCTCCAATACTCCCCCCCCCCCTCCAATACTCCCCCCCCCCTCCAATACTCCCCCCCTCCAATACTCCCCCCCTCCAATACTCCCCCCCTCCAATACTCCCCCCCTCCAATACTCCCCCCTCCAATACTCCCCCCCTCCAATACTCCCCCCCTCCAATACTTCCCCCCCTCCAATACGCCCCCCCCTCCAATAATCCCCCTCCAATAATCCCCCCTCCAATAATCCCCCCCTCCAATACTCCCCCCCCCTCCAATTCTCCCCCCCTCCAATACTCCCCCCTCCAATACTCCCCCCTCCAATACTCCCCCCTCCAATACTCCCCCCTCCAATACTCCCCCCTCTCCAATACTCCCCCCTCCAATACTCCCCCCTCCAATACTCCCCCCTCCAATACTCCCCCCTCCAATACTCCCCCCTCCAATACTCCCCCCTCCAATACTCCCCCCTCCAATACTCCCCCCTCCAATACTCCCCCTCCAATACTCCCCCCTCCAATACTCCCCCCCAATGCTTCCACCCCCCTCCAATACTCCCCCCCCTCCAATACTCCCCCCCCTCCAATACTCCCCCCCCTCCACTACTCCCCCCCCCTCCACTACTCCCCCCCCCTCCACTACTCCCCCCCCCCCCCTCCAATACCCCCCCTCCAATACTCCCCCCCCTCCAATACTCCCCCCCTCCAATACCCCTCCCCCCCCCTCCAATACTCCCCCCCCCTCCAATACTCCCCCCCCTCCAATACTCCCCCCCCTCCACTACTCCCCCCCTCCACTACTCCCCCCCCAATACCCCCCCCCCTCCAATACTCCCCCCCCCTCCAATACTCCCCCCCCCCTCCAATACTCCCCCCCCCCCTCCAATGCTCCCCCCTCCAATACTCCCCCCCTCCAATACTCCCCCCCTCCAATACTCCCCCCCTCCAATACTCCCCCCCTCCAATACTCCCCCCCCTCCAATACTCCCCCCCCAATACTCCCCCCCCCTCCAATACTCCCCCCTCCAATACTCCCCCCTCCAATACTCCCCCCTCCAATACTCCCCCCCTCCAATACTCCCCCCCTCCAATACTCCCCCCCCCCCCTCCAATACTCCCCCACCCCTCCAATACTCCCCCACCCCTCCAATACTCCCCCCCCCTCCAATACTCCCCCCTCCAATACTCCCCCCCTCCAATACTCCCCCCTCCAATACTTCTCCCCCCTCCAATACTCCCCCCCTCCAATACTCCCCCCCTCCAATACTCCCCCCCCTCCAATACTCCCCCCCTCCAATACTCCCCCCCTCCAATAGTCCCCCCCTCCAATACTCCCTCCCCTCCAATACTCCCCCCCCCTCCAATACTCCCCCCCCTCCAATACTCCCCCCCTCCAATACTCCCCCCCTCCAATACTCCCCCCCTCCAATACTCCCCCCCCTCCAATACTCCCCCCCTCCAATACTTCCCCCCCCTCCAATACTCCCCACCCCAATACTCTCGCCCCCACTCCAATACTCCCCCCCACTCCAATACTCCCCCCCCTCCAATACTCCCCCCTCCAATACTCCCCCCCCCCTCCAATACTCCCCCCCCTCCAATACTCCTCCCCCTCCAATACTCCTCCCCCTCCAATACTCCTCCCCCTCCAATACTCCCCCCCCAATACTCCCCCCCCAATAGTCCCCCTCCCAATACTCCCCCACCTCCAATACTCCCCCCCTCCATTACTCCCCCCCCTCCAATACTCCCCCCCCTCCAATACTCCCCCCCTCCAATACTCCCCCCCAATACTCCCCCCCCCAATACTCCCCCCCCCCAATACTCCCCCCCCTCCAATACTCCCCCCTCCAATACTCCCCCCCTCCAATACTCCCCCCCCTCCAATACTCCCCCCCCCTCCAATACTCCCCCCCCTCCAATACGCCCCCCCCTCCAATACTCCCCTCCTCCAATACTCCCCCCCCTCCAATACTCCCCCCCTCCAATACTCCCCCCCAATACTCCCCCCTCCAATACTCCCCCCCCCAATGCTTCCACCCCCCTCCAATACTCCCCCCCCCCTCCAAAACTCCCCCCCCCTCCAATACTCCCCCCTCCAATAATCCCCCCTCCAATAATCCCCCCTCCAATAATCCCCCCCCTCCAATACTCCCCCCCTCCAATACTCCCCCCCCCTCCAATACTCCCCCCCCTCCAATTCTCCCCCCCCTCCAATACTCCCCCCTCCAATACTCCCCCCTCCAATACTCCCCCCCCCCAATGCTTCCACCCCCCTCCAATACTCCCCCCCCCTCCAATACTCCCCCCCCCTCCAATTCTCCCCCCCTCCAATTCTCCCCCCCCTCCAATACTCCCCCCTCCAATACTCCCCCCTCCAATACTCCCCCCCCAATGCTTCCACCCCCCTCCAATACTCCCCCACCCTCCAATACTCCCCCCCCCTCCAATACTCCCCCCCTCCACTACTCCCCCCCATCCACTACTCCCCCCCCCTCCAATACTCCCGCCCTCCAATACTCCCCCCCCCTCCAATACTCCCCCCCCCTCCAATACTCCCCCCCTCCAATGCTCCCCCCCTCCAATACTCCCCCCCCCTCCAATACACCCCCCCCTCCAATACTCCCCCCCCTCCAATACTCCCCCCCCAATACTCCCCCCCCCTCCAATACTCCCCCCCTCCAATACTCCCCCCCTCCAATACTCCCTCCAATACTCCCCCCCTCCAATACTCCCCCCCCCTCCAATACTCCCCCCCTCCAATACTCCCCAACCCCTCCAATACTCCCCCTCCAATACTCCCCCCTCCAATACTCCCCCCTCCAATACTCCCCCCTCCAATACTCCCCCCTCCAATACTCCCCCCCTCCAATACTCCCCCCCTCCAATACTCCCCCCCCCTCCAATACTCCCCCCCCTCCAATACTCCCCCCCCCTCCAATACTCCCCCCCCCCTCCAATACTCCCCCCTCCCCTCCAATACTCCCCCCCTCCAATACTCCCCCCCCCTCCAATACTCCCCCCCCTCCAATACTCCCCCCCCCTCCAATACCCCCCCCCTCCAATACTCCCCCCCCCTCCAATACTCCCCCCCTCCTCTAATACTCCCCCCCTCCAATACTCCACCCCCCTCCAATACTCCCTCCCTCCAATACTCCCTCCCTCCAATACTCCCCCCTCCCTCCCTCCAATACTCCCCGCTCCAATACTCCCCCTCCAATACTCCCCCCTCCAATACTCCCCCCTCCAATACTCCCCCCTCCAATACTCCCCCCTCCAATACTCCCCCCCTCCAATACTCCCCCCCTCCAATACTCCCCCCCCTCCAATACTCCCCCCCTCCAATACCCCCCTCCAATACTCCCCCCCAATACTCCCCCCCCCAATACTCCCCCCCCTCCAATACACCCCCCCCAATACTCCCCCCCTCCAATACTCCCCCCCCTCCAATACTCCCCCCCCCTTCCAATACTCCCCCCCTCCAATACTCCCCCCCCTCCAATACTCCCCCCCCCTCCAATACCCCCCCCCTCCAATACTCCCCCCCCTCCAATACTCCCCCCCCCTCCAATACTCCCCCCCCCTCCAATACTCCCCCCCTCCAATACTCCCCCCCTCCAATACTCCCCCCCTCCAATACTCCCCCCCTCCAATACTCCCCCCCTCCAATACTCCCCCCCCCTCCAATACTCCCCCCCCTCCAATACTCCCCCCCTCCAATACTCCCCCCCTCCAATACTCCCCCCCCTCCAATACTCCCCCCCCTCCAATACTCCCCCCCCTCCAATACTCCCCCCCTCCAATACTCCCCCCCCCTCCAATACTCCCCCCCCCCTCCAATATTCCCCCTCTCCAATACTCCCCCCCCTCCAATACTCCCCCCCCTCCAATACTCCCCCCCCGCCAATACTCCCCTCCCCCCCGCCAATACTCCCTCCCCCCCGCCTCCAATACTCCCCTCCCCCGCCTCCAATACTCCCCTCCCCCCGCCTCCAATACTCCCCTCCCCCCGCCTCCAATACTCCCCTCCCCCCCGCCTCCAATACTCCCCTCCCCCCCGCCTCCAATACTCCCCCCGCCTCCAATACTCCCCCCCCCTCCAATACTCCTCCCCCTCCAATACTCCTTCCCCCCCCCTCCAATACTCCTCCCCCCCCCAATACTCCTCCCCCCCAATACTCCTCCCCCCCTCCAATACTCCTCCCCCTCCAATACTCCTCCCCCCTCCAATACTCCTCCCCCCCTCCAATACTCCTCCCCCCCTCCAATACTCCTCCCCCCCTCCAATACTCCCCCCCTCCAATACTCCCCCCCCACCTCCAATACTCCCCCCCCCTCCAATACTCCCCCCCCCAATACTCCCCCCCCCCCCAATACTCCCCCCCTCCAATACTCCCCCCTCCAATACTCCCTCCCCCCCTCCAATACTCCCCCCCCCAGTACTCCCCCCCCCCAGTACTCCTCCCCCCCCAGTACTCCTCCCCCCCCAGTACTCCCCCCCCCCCCCGCCCCCAGTACTACTCCCCCCCCAGTACTCCTCCCCTCCCCCCCCGCCAGTACACCTCCCCTCCCCCCCCCCAGTACTCCTCCCCTCCCCCCCCCCCCCAGTACTCCTCCCCTCCCCCCCCCCCCCAGTACTCCTCCCCTCCCCCCCCGTACTCCCCACGTAACGAGTGCAAGAGTAGGTCCTTTTAAGGATCTCTCTTCCACCCCCGACCGGCTGAAATCCCCCCCCCCCGGCGGCTGACATCCCCCCCCCCCTCAAACTGGGTGAAATCCCCCCCCAAACTGGGCAAATCCCCAGTTTCCTCCCACAGTCCAAAGAAGTGCAGGTCAGGTGGATTGGACATGATAAACTGCCCTTAGTGTCCAAAAAGGTGGGGTGGGGTTAATGGGTTACGGGGATAGGGTTGGGATGTGGGCTTAGGTGGGGTACTATTTTGAAGGGCTGGTGCAGACTCGGTGTGCCGAATGGCGTCCTTCTGCACTGTAAATTCACCCAACTTAAGCCCACCCTCCACACTATCCCCGTAAACCAGTAGCCCCACCTCACCTAAGGGCAATTTAGCATGGCCAATCCACCTAACCTGCACACCTTTGACCTGTAGGAGGAAACCGGAGCACCTGGCGGAAACCGTTGCAGACACGGGGAGAATGTTCCGCACAAACAGTGACCCAAACCGGGAATCGAACCTGGGACCCTGGAGATGTGAAGCAACTGTGCTAACCACTGTGCTGCCATGCTGCCTATGCCGCTAAAACCGCCTTTTCCCCATGCCCCCCCCCTACCCCTGCCAGAAAAACAGTGGGCAAAACCTGCCACCCCAACACTGGATTCTGGAAATCCCCCCAACGCCCTCCCCAAGAAAGAAAAATCTAGTCAAAACCCACTCAACACTGGGTAACCTCCCCCCCCCCCCCCCCCCCCCCCCCAAAGCCACCCCCCTCCCAAGAAAGAACAATCTAGTCAAAACCCACTCAACACTGGGTACCCCCCCCCAAAGCACTGGGAAAAAAAACCAACCCTACACCGGGTTACCCCCGCCCTCCTATTAATTTCTAATTACAAAATCTTTTGATCTGCCTGTATGAGGTGAATGTTACTCTTAATCTCTTTTTCCCGTATATTTAAATCCTTTGCCCATGAGGTTCCAATGAACGTTTGATTATATTTCCATATTGCACCTTTTTTATGACTTTTTTTAAACTGATGCGATCACTATTGTAAAGGGCTTGATCGAGGGAATAATGAGAACTAGTAAGTGGATAGGCCCTCAATCCTTGATGCGGTTCTAGCAGAAGGTGTAGAGGGGAAATGAGAAAGAACTTTCGAAAAGTACCTGGATGTGTACCTTGGTGCTGTAAGATACAGGGCTATGGACCGCGTGCAGGAATGTGGAATTGAACTCAGGCTGGCACGGACAAGAAGGGTCGAATGGCCGCTTCCTGTGCTGTACCCTGTCAATGATTCTATTCTGTAACTCCTCTGCACCCTTTCCAAGGCTCTGCCCTGCAAATGAAAATGTGAAGCCCAGAATTATTAGTAAAGCCAAGTTCAGGGTAAGCACATTCCTTTTTGAGTGAATGGCAAGGCTGGTAGAATCACAGCTGATCTGGGGGGCGGGGGGGGGGGGGGGAGTGTTCTGGGCAAGGCTGGTAGAAGTAGGGAACCCTGGATGGCTCAGGATATTGCGGGCCTGGTCAAAAAGATTTTGATTTGATTTGATTTATTATTGTCCCATGTATTAGTATACTTTTTTCCCAGGGACCCA
Organism: Scyliorhinus torazame; assembly: GCF_047496885.1. Taxonomy (NCBI): domain Eukaryota; kingdom Metazoa; phylum Chordata; class Chondrichthyes; order Carcharhiniformes; family Scyliorhinidae; genus Scyliorhinus; species Scyliorhinus torazame. Next base: position 12,937 of record NW_027308923.1, read on the forward strand.
TTTTTATCAACCTGCCAACCTTCGGGACCCAACCCAGCCGACCTTCGCGACCCACGCCAGCCAATCTTTGCGGCCCACACCGGCCGACCTGCGCGACCCACCATTTCCTCTTACCTTGTTTGTTGCTGACAAAAATGGAGGAAATGGTTTTGGGTCCCTTTGGCCTCCCGAACTTGGGGAAAAAAAAGGCTGTGACCATATTAAAAAAATGTGGCGCACTGCGCATGCTTGCCCGATCATCAGTGCGCATGCACAGTGTGGTCGAATTTTTTTTAGCTGTTCCTGGCCATTTTGAAGGCCGCTCGCAGCAGGCATTGTTAAAAGCCAGCTGCTGCGGCTGTTGAGCATGGATTTGCGGGATCGGGAGCTCTGCGACAGATGGCTCCGCGGGCCTCCCGACACCCACCCACGGGTCACGCCCCTGAGTTTGACAATGCCTGGTATACAGTGAAAAGTATTGTTTCTTGCATGCTATACAGACAACGCATACTGTACAGAGGGTAATGTTACAGTCATAGCTAGGGTGTAGACAAAAGATCAACTCTAATAAAATAAGAAGGAGGCATATGACATGCATTTGCAGCTGGGATCAAGTGGATCCATTGAAGAGTTTAGAGCTTGTTGGAGTAGAGTTACATAGATACATAGAAGATAGGAGCAGGTGGAGGTCTATTGGCCCTTCGAGTCTGTTCCGCCATTTATCACAATCACAGCTGATCATCCAACTCTATAGCCTAATCCTGCTTTCTCCCCATTATCTTTAATTCCATTCGCTCCAAGTGCTCTTGAATATATTCAATGTTTTAGCATCAACTACTCCATGTGGTAATGAATTCCACAGGCTCACCACTCTTTGGGTGAAGAAATGTCTCCTCATCTCTGTCCGAAATAGTTTACTCTGAATCCTCAGACTGTGACCCCTAGTTCTGGACACACCATCGGGAACATCTTCCCTGCATCCACCCTGTCTAGTCCTGTTAGAATTTTATGTCTCTGTGAGACCCCCCCCCCCCCCTCATTCTTCTGAAATCCAGCGAGAACAATCCTAACCTAGTCGATCTCTCCACATATGACAGTCCTGCCATCCCTGGAATCAGTCTGGTAAACCTTCGCTGCACTCCCTCGAGACCAAGAACATCCTTCCTCAGAAAAAGAGACCAAAACTGCACATAATATTGTAGGCGTGTCCTCACCAAAGCCCTGTATAATTGCAACAATACATCCCTGCTCCTGTACTCGAAACCTCTCGCAATGAAGGCCAACATACCATTAGCCTTCTTTACCATCTGCTTCACCTGTATGCTTACCTTCAGTGACTGGTGCACAAGGACACCCAGGTCCCGCTGCACACTCTCCTCTCCCAATTTAGTGGTTAGCACTGTGGCTTCACAGTGCCAGGGTCCCAGGTTCGATTCCCTGTGCGGAGTCTGCACGTTCTACCCGTGTCTGTGGGTTTCCTCTGGGTGCTCTGGTTTCCTCCCGAAAGACGTGCTGTTCAGTCATGTGGACATTCTGAATTCTCCCTCTGTGTACCCGAACAGGTGCCGGAATGTGGCGATTAGGGGTTTGTTGAAATCTCGTACACTGAACTCAGTAGAAATTTAAGTTACATGTCTAGGGTGCGAAATGAAATCTTTTATTGTGTCTATTGATTATAATTGAGAGTTTGAGATCTTCTTGTGGTTACAAATCAAATGTTCTTAATAAAGCCCTGCCAGCAGAAGACTTTCGAGATACAATCGACTTAGTAGTCTACAAACAGATTTAACTTTCAAAATACAGTAATGGTTTCTTGCTCAAAGCAAAACAGCTTGAGCAGACTTTCAGAGTTAGAGTGGAAATATGAAAATACAAATTAAGGATAGCGAATAGTTAGGTAAAAGTGATCCTGGATGGAAAATGGCTGATTGGTTTGGATAAGTCTCAAATTCATTTGGTTGGATGGTTGTCAATCTTCAATATGCAACATAGCTGTAGATATGTTGCTTTTTAGAAGCTAGTCGTGTGTTGGAATGTGAGTTATACTTTTAATCAGCTCTGGTTGCTGTCTGGTTTTTCTGCTGACTGCTATATTATTCATATTCTGAACAATGGTAGATTCATGTTGTCATGGTGCTTATTTTGACCTTGATCAGATTGTGGTAATGAAACTAATTTGACCTTTTGCAAGTCTGTTCATTAGAACAATGGACAGTTTATAATATAAACATGTTGCATTAGCTTCTAGCTAGCCTGTAGATGTTTCAAATGCTGTGCTTTTGTTACTGCAAGCTGTATGTTTTTGTCATCTAAAGTTATGCTTAAAGTCTTATGATGAAATCCATTTTTAAATGGATTTCAAACTGAGCTTTAGTATTTACATTAAAATAGCTAAATCAATGACCCTTTTACCTATCAGAAATAGCTGGTTCCCTTCAGGATTCTTCACAGTAACTTTGCAATGTAAGCCTACTTGTGACAATAAAGATGATTATTTACAACTGTTCAGGTAGTAAACTGCCTTCCTGTTTTAGCATCAACTACTCCCTGTGGTAATGAATTCCAGTGAATTACCTCACACTTATCCAAATTATACTGCATCTGCCATTGATTTGCCCACTCTTTCCAGATCATGCTGTAGGATCTCTGCATCCTCGTCACAGTTCACCCTCTCACCCAACTTGGTACCATCTGCAAACTTAGAGATGTTACATTTTGTTCCCTCATCCAAATCATTTGTTAAGAGAGAAATCAGGAGGGCAAAAAGGAGAAATGAGATTGCTTTGGCAGATAAGGCAAAGGAGAATCCAAAGAGCTTCTACAAATATATAAAGAGCAAAAGAGTAATGAGTGCAAGAGTAGGGCCTTTTAAGGATCTCCAAAGTCATCTATGTGCGGATCCACAAGAGATGGGTGAGATCCTAAATGAATATTTGTCATCGGTATTTATGTTAGAGGCATGGATGTTAGAGATCATATTACAGAGAAGGAGGTGCTGGAAGTTTTAAAGCGCATCCAAGGTAGATAAATCCCCTGAGACCTGATGAAATAGACATAGATGTAGACTTTACAGTGCAGAAGGAGGCCATTTGGCCCATTGAGTCTGCACTGGCCCTTAGAAAGAGCAACTTACCTAAACCCACACCTCCACCCTGTCCCTGTAACCCCATCTAATTGTTTTGGACACTAAGAGCAATTTAGCATGGCCAATCTACCTAACCTGCACATCTTTGGACTGTGGGAGGAAACCGGAGCACTCCGAGGAAACCCAAGCAGACACGGGAAGAAAGTTCAGTCTCTGCACAGACAGTGACCCATTCCGGGAATCGTACCTGGTATCCTGGAGCTGTGAAGCAACTGTGCTACTGTTGTGGGAGGCTAGGGAGGAAATTGTGGGTCCCCTAGCAGAGATATTTGAATCGTCGACAGCCACAGGTGATGTGCCTGAAGATTGGAGGGTAGCAAATGTTGTGCCCTTGTTTAAGAAGGGCCGCAGTGAAAAGCCTGGGAAAGACAGACAGGTGAGCCTCACGTCTGTGGTGGGTAAGTTGTTTGAGACAGGATCTACACGCATTTAAAGAGGCGAGGACTGATTAGGAACAGTCAGCATGGCGTTGTGAGTGGAAAATCATGTCTCATGAATTTGATTTGAGTTTTCTGAAGGGGTAACCAAGAAGGTAGATGAGGGCAGTGCAGTCGATGTTATGTACATGGACTTTAGCAAGGCCTTTGACAAGGTACCGCATGATAGGTTGTCGCATAAGGTTAAATCTCACGGGATCCAGGGTGAGGTAACCAATTGGATACAAAATTGGCTTGACTAAAAGACAAAGAGTGGTTGTAGAGGGTTGTTTTTCCAACTGGAGGCCTGTGACCAGTGGTGTGCCTCAGGGATCAGTGCTGGGTCCACTGTTATTTGTTATTTGTATTAATGATTTAGATGAGAATTCAGGAGGCATGGTTAGTAAGTTTGCAGATGACACCACAATTGGTGGCATAGTGGACAGTGAAAAGGTTATCAAGGATTGCAACGTGATCTTGATCAATTGGGCCAGTGGGCCGATGGATGGCAGGTGGAGTTTAATTTTATATAAATGTGAGGTGATGCATTTTGGTAGATCAAATCGGGGCAGGACCTACTCAGTTAATGGTAGGGAGTTGGAGAGAGTAATAGAACAAAGAGATCTAGGAGTACAGGTTCACAGCTCCTTCAGGGGCAGCACGGTAGCATAGTGGTTACTACAATTGCTTCACAGCTCCAGGGTATTATTAAACTAGAAAGAATGCTGAAAAGATTTTTTTGTAAGGGCCACGAAGAATCCAGCACGAGTTTTAAGGATACAAAGTAATAACATTTATTTACTATAACATATATACATAACAGTAGCAGTAACTTCCCTTGCTACATACTCCTTCCTGCTGGTTCCTGAACTGGCCAGCTTTATTTATACTAGGAGTTTACTAGTGGTTTCTCCGCCCCCCTCATTGGGGAAGCTCATAATCCTACAGGATTGTGGGATAGTCATTAGGCCCCAGCCAATGGTAAGTTGACAGGTTATAACATCCCTCCCCCCCCCCAAAGTCCAAGGAATCCACCGAAGACCCTGGCGAAGGAGGGCGTCGGACTCGTTTGGCCGCAGGCCGGACACCATTTGCACGCGGCGCTGGATCGGGCGGCGTGTAACGAGACAGAGACCGGCGCTTCCGTGATGAACGGCGCAACGGTTGTACATCCATGGCCCGTGGACCCGAGGATTCCCCCTCTGATGCATCCTGTGTCTCCATCTCGGAGTCAGAGTCTGCTGCATCTGTCATGTCAGCGTCTCTATCTCCATTCGGTCCCGTAACGACCTGCACAGGCTTCGAGTGGGGCACCAGTGGAAGATTGTGAGGACTACCTTCCCTTGTCTCTGCGGCTGTTGAAATGAGCTCCGGGGGCGGGGAATCTTTTGAGGGGATGGTCTTCTGGACCGAACGTGGTCTACATGTTTTCGCTGGAGACGACTCTGGGCTTGCACTTGGTAAGATATAGGGCCCGTTTGGCGAAAGATAACACCAGGAACCCATTGGGCGCCACCGGCAAAGTTCCGAACGAACACTGGGTCACCGGGGGCAAACTGCCGAATCGGCCGATGCCGAGAAAATCCCTGTCCCTGCCGTTGTATGCGGCGTACTTTTGCGCCAATGTCCGGGAAAACCATACTAAGGCGGGTGCGAAGTCTCCGGCCCATTAGGAGTTCTGCGGGAGCTACCCCAGTCACTGCATGGGGGGTGGTCCTGTACGTAAACAAAAAGCGAGCCAGTCTCGTGTCCATTGATCCGGAAGACTGCTTCTTTAGGCCTCTTTTGAATGTCTGCACTGCTCGCTCTGCCAACCCATTTGAAGCCGGGTGGTAAGGGGCAGTGCGGATATGGCGGATGCCGTTCACCTTCGTGAACCTCGCAAACTCCTCACTCGTGAATGGAGTGCCGTTATCCGTGACCAGCACCTCGGGGAGGCCATGCGTACTAAACGATAAACGCATCTTTTCAATTGTTGCGCAGGACGTTGTCCCCTGCATCTTATGCACCTCTAGCCATTTGGACTGGGCGTCAATTAGTAGAAGGAACATGGATCCTTGAAAAGGGCCTGCGAAATCTGCATGCAAGCGTGGCCAAGGCCACCCTGGCCATTCCCAGTGATGTAGGGGCGCGGCCGGCGGAAGCTTCTGATGCTCCTGGCAAATGGAGCAGTTTTGGGCCACCTTCTCAATGTCGGTGTCGAGGCCTGGCCACCAGACATAACTCCGGGCCAACATTTTCATTTTGGTCACGCCCGGATGCCCATTGTGCAAGTCTGTTAGTATCAGCTCCTGGCCTTTTTCCGGGACAATCACACGCGTCCCCCACAAGAGGATGCCGTCTTCCACGCTGAATTCTGACAGCTTGGAGGAGAATGCCCGCAACTCGCCTGGGAGCTGTCTATGCTGCCCACCATACAGGACTATGTGCCGAACCTTTGACAGGACTGGCTCCGTCTGGGTCCACTCACGGATGTGTGATGCCGTGACAGGCAAGGTGGCCATAAAATTTAGGGTTGCAACCACCTCACCGGTCGTGGGGGCCGACATGGGACCGGTCGATAAAGGCAATCAGCTCAGTGCGTCGGCATTTGCTATCTGCGTACCTGGTTTGTGCTCCAGAGAATACTCGTATGCAGCAAGCAACAAAGCCCAACGCTGGATCCGTGCAGAAGCAATGGGTGGTATTGGCTTATCCTCTCTGAAAAGTCCCAGCAGGGGCTTATGATCAGTCACGATAGTGAAATGGCGGCCGTACACGTACTGGTGGAAGTGTTTCACCGCAAAAACCACTGCCAGGCCACCCCCTCCTCGATCTGCGCGTACTTTTTCTCCGCTGCAGTCAATGTGCGGGAGGCGAAAGCTATCGGTCGTTCGGCCCCGTTCTCCATCTTGTGGGACAGGACGGCCCCAATACCATACGGGGATGCATCACATGTGACGAGCAAAGGCTTTCCAGGATCGTAGTGGGTTAGTAACCCAGACGACGACAATTGTTGCTTTACCCGCCGGAAAGCGGTTTCTTGCGGCTGACCCCAAACCCAGGTGTGATTTTTCTTTAGCAGAAGGTGCAAAGGGGCCAGCGTAGTTGCCAGATTGGGGAGGAACTTCCCGTAATAGTTTACGAGACCGAGAAAAGAACGAAGATGCGAAGTGTCAGTCGGGGCGGGGGCATGTTGAATTGCACGCACCTTCTCTGCGATGGGGTGCAGACCTTCGCGGTCCACCCGATAACCTAGGTAGACTACTTCCTTTGCCTGAAATACGCACTTTGTGCGACGTAAACGGACTCCAGCCTCCGAAAGGCGTCTAAGGACAGCCTCCAGATTTTCCAAATGTTCCTGCTCTGACGTCCCTGTAATCAAGACGTCATCTAGGTAGACAGCCACACGTGGTAAATGGCACAACCAGTCCCGACCCAACAGGCTGGGCCAATGGCCGCGCACCACGATAAGTGGGAAACGCCCCTCCTGGCGTCCATAGACAACAGGGGTCATTGTAGTTCCTGCAATGTCCAGTGGTTCCCCAGTGTAGGTGGCCAACCTGGCCTGTGAGTCGGTTAATGTAAGGGTCTGTATACCCTGCTTGATGCGTCTTCTGGACGATCACGGAGACCGCTGCACCAGTATCCTACTCCATCTCAAGCGGGTGGCCATTGACCCGTACTGTCACCTTAATGGGGGCCACATGGGGAGCTGCCACACAATGCAGCTGCAGGCAGTCGTCCTCCGTCTCCACGTCCTCAGGAGTAGTCGCTGCAGGTTCATCCACATGGAAGGTACGGCCTCTGGGCTGGTCCCAGTTACGGCCCTGGGCTGGTCCCAGTTTCGGTCCGTGACGGGGTCGGCGCCTACAAGTCTGACACGGACATGGGTCCTCATCCATTGGCTCTGGAGAAGGCTCCCTTCGGGGAGGAATGTCCGACGGCTACTGGCGTCGGTCCGGACGTTGCCTCGCCCAAGGTACCGCAGGAGTGCGGGGGGACGTTTTCGGACGGAAGGGGTTGCACCCCAAGGCATGCACTTCCATTCCCTGTAGCTCCTGTACTCCTCGCTCTGCGTTCTCTCGGGACAATATTATTTGAATGGCCTGTTGAAAAGTCAATGTTGGCTCCGCTAACAACTTTCTCTGGGTGGCCGCATTGTTAATACCGCAAACCAAACGGTCGCGTAACATTTCTGACAAGGTCTCACCATAGTCACAGTACGCCGCAATACTGCGTAGCCTGGATAGAAAATCAGCAAGGGATTCTACAGGGGTCCTCTCAGCGGTATTAAACCGGTAACGCTGGACTATCGTGGACGGGGTTGGGTTAAAATGTTGCCCCACTAGATTCACAAGTTCATCAAACGTTTTGGTGTCCGGCGCAGCTGTGTACATAAGGCTCCTAATCACCCCAAACGTATGCGGCCCGCAGGCGGTGAGCAATATGACCACCTGGCGCTCGTTTTCAGTGATATTGTTTGCCTGGAAATAGTAACGCATCCGTTGTGAGTACTGGTTCCAGCTTTCCAGCGCAGCATCAAAAACATCCAAACGTCCATACAGAGGCATGGTATAATAGAAAACAACTTCCAACCTGTATCCAACAAAAATCCAGGGAGGTGGCTTCAGCAGTGTAGACAGCTATTCACTTTAACCTTCGTCGCCAGTTTTGTAAGGGCCACGAAGAATCCAGCATGAGTTTTAAGGATACAAAGTAATAACATTTATTTACTATAACGTATATACATAACAGTAGCAGTAACTTCCCTTGCTACATACTCCTTCCTGCTGGTTCCTGAACTGGCCAGCTTTATTTATACTAGGAGTTTACTAGTGGTTTCTCCGCCCCCCACCTTGGGGAAGCTCATACTCCCACAGGATTGTGGGATAGTCATTAGTCCCCAGCCAATGGTAAGTAGGCAGGTTATAACAGATTTATTAGGATACTACCGGGACTTGGTGGTTTGAGTTATAAGGAGAGGCTGGATATACTGGGACTTTTTTCCCTGGAGGCTTAGGGGTGATCTTACAGAGGTCGGTAAAATAATGAGGGGCATAGATAAGGTAGATAGTCAATATCTTTTCCAAAAGGTAGGGGAGTCTAAAACTAGAGGGCATAGGTTTAAGGTAGAGGGGAGAGATACAAAAGAGTCCAGGGGACCAATTTTTTCACACACAGGGCGGTGAGTGTCTGGAATGAGGCAATAGTAGAGGCGGGTATAATTTTGTCTTTTAGGAAGCATTTAGACAGTTTTATGGGAAAGCTGTGTATGGAGGGTTATGGGCCAAATTCGAGCAATTGGGACTAGCTTAGTGGTAAAAACTGGGCGGCATGGACAAGTTGGACCGAAGGGCTTGTTTTCATGCTGTAAACTTCAATGACTCTAAGTTTGTTTCTTTTTAACAGCCTTTTCAACATATCTTGTCATCTTTAATCAACACTGCTGATATTGACCATTTTTCCCTTTTTGATGCCAGCCTGTCTTATAATATTTGGCCCGTCTCCCTGACATAATGTCAGACCTAATTTTGATTTCTCATGTTTTTATTTTCTTCTCCTAGAATTGCTCCACATTCATTTTGTAGTATCTTATTTCTTTAATGCATTTTCTGTTTGAAACGATCATCTTCGCCATCTATCCATACCCTGCTTTTAAACAGGTTGCAGATCGTTCCACTGAACCTCTTGTGCATTTTCCTTCTTGTTAAGAACCCTGCTGATGTTACCTGCGAGATTGGCTCAAGACCTCAAAATAAAAAATGAAACACTGGTTCTTAGTGGTGTATGTTTATTTGGAAATACTGTGAGGAAACAATGTACAACCCAGTGAGGAACCAGTCATTATGTAAACAATAAATAATGTAAACATTATTTAAACATTATAACATTATAAATAATGTAAACATTATGTGAACAATAAATAAAGAACATTTATTAAAGTACAAGAAAATACAACACTAAAGCATAACATACAGTATGGCACTTCAGGGTAGCATGGTAGCACAGTGGTTAGCACAGTTGCTTCACAGCTCCACAGTCTCCGGTTCAATTCCCAGCTTGGGTCACTGTCTGTGCAGAGTCTGCACATCCTCCCTGTGTCTGTGTGGGTTTTCTCCGGGTGCTCTGGTTTCCTCCCACAGTCCAAAGATATGCAGGTTAGGTGGATTGACCATGCTAAATTGCCCTTAGTGTCCCAAAATGGTTAAGTGGGGTTAAGGGGATAGGGTGAAGGCGTGGGCTTGAGTAGGGTGCTCTTTTCCAAGGGCCGGTGCAGACTCGATGGGCCGAATGGCCTCCTTCTGCCCTGTAAATTATATGATTCAATGAATAACTAAACATCCTGTGCTGTCTGAAATTATCTCTTCTTCCCAAAATATGCCCACATTCTCTGAACTCACTGAGACACCCCTTTTCCCAAGCAATATCCAATGTTAGTAACTATAGATCAAATAAAGTTAACAGTTGCTATACAACACTGCAAGTCTGGGACAAGGTCTCCTTCTGGTTCAACAAAGGCACAAAACTGTGTCTTTTAGAGGAGAATATCTGCAATCTGCCGTGACTCTAGCCACACTGCCAGAAGGATGTGGAAGCTTTGGAGAGGGTGCAGTGGAGGTTTTACCAGGATGTTGCCTGGTCTGGAGGGTGTTAGCTATGTGGAGAGGCTGAACAGATTCAGACTGTTTTCATTAGAAAGACAAAGGTTGAGGGGGTGACCTGATAGAGGTCTATAAGATTATGAGGGGCATGGATGGAGTGGATGGGCAGGCACTCTTTCCCAGGGTGGAAGGGTCAGTCACCAGGGGGCATAGGTTTAAGGTCCCTGTGGCAAAGTTTAGAGGAGATGTGCGAGGCAGATTTTTTACGCAGACAGTGGTGAGTGCCAGGAGAGGTTGTGGAATCAGATACATTAACGGCGTTCAAAAGGCAACTTGACAAACACATGGATAGGATGGGTATAGAAGGATACGGCACAAGGAAGTGCTGAGGGTTTTGGCAAAGGTTGGTATCATGACCGGTACAGGCTTGGAGGGCCGAAGGAGCTGTACCTCTGCTGTATTGTTCTTTCTTTGTTAGTTGGAAGGGGCTCTGTGCCTCAGAATGTAGATAGAACTGGCCTGTCTGCTTGTTGTATGGAAAACTAGTCTCCTTCCTCAATGAGGGGCTGCAATTATGCTGTTCAGCCTCTTTGATATTCCCCTCTAAGAAGTCTACAGTCTACCTCTCTCAAATCCATTGCCTTATTTGTATACCCCACTGATCTCTGGGAAACTTTGTTTCTGATATGGCCATTCGCACCTCAGTGTTTCTAGATTCCTGTTAATCTTGTTACTGGGAAAATCATATCTCATTATTCCTCTAGATGCTTGCTAGTCTTGTTATTTGTGTGTTATTTTCATCTCAAGTTCACTGTTAATTTTGTTCCCTACCCACATTCTTGAAGCTCTCTATTTGTTTATTCTGATATAGCTCTTCATTTTAAAGTTCAGATGAAAGGCTGATTGATTAAATGTTATTTATTCTTTCCATAGATTTCTGTTTTTTGTTTAAGATCTGCAGTTGTTTTGTTCTTCAACTCTATTTCTTGGTCAGTGAATGACAGTCAAATACATCAAAATAATGTTAAAGTTTGGATTTAAGCTTGAATATAGTGTTTGATTTGGTAACTAGAGCATGGGTTGGCTGAGGAGGATGAGGAATCTCCTCTACCCTTGAGTGGGCATCTTCCCTGTCTTGACTCTGATTCTCTGGTTTGCTCAGTTTTACTCCGGGTCTCAGTAATCCCAGCTCTCTGGCAGCACAGAGCTTCTCTGAATTTCTCATTGTTCACACTGTCCTGACCTTCTGGAATTTTCCTTGTAGATTTAAGCTTTTCGAGACTTTATTTCTGATCCACTTTGGATATGAAAAGAATAGTGTAATGTCTAAATGGCAAGGAACATTGGAATTAGGGTAAATAGCTAGGTCATGGCAATCAAAAAATCAATGAAATTCAAATGTGGGGAAGTCATGCTTTGGTGCACAAAGTCCTGGCTTGACCAGATTTTAACCATTCGGTTACCAGCAGCACTTTGCAATTACTGGAACTCAGTAGAAATTTAAGTTAAAACTTCTCGGGTGCAAATAGGAATTGTTTATTTGTATTACAATTGAGAGTCATTTTAAAGTCCAGCCATCATATGGCTCACAAAGATGCAATTTGTAGACAATTTAACTTTCAAACAATCACAGATAAAATGTATTTGCTTAGGCAAACGGCTCGACAATAACTTTAAAAGTCAAAGTCTGAAAATAAAATATGAATACAGGGAGACAGATAACGAATAGTAAGTCGAAAAAGAGCGAGAGAGAGAGAGAGAATCTTCAGCTTCAAACCAACACCACCAACTAACTAACCAACTAACTGGTGGAATGAAACTTACAGCTATACTGTTTCATATCTGTCTTAAGCCATCTAATCACACCCCAATATAATCCTAGTTGGTTTGGGTTAGACTCAAATACATCTGATTTGACGGCAAGCCGTCCATCTTTAATATGTAACATTACTTCTAATTGTTTCGTCTCTGCATACTTGTGTATGTTATAGAATGCGATATTGTGCTTTATCAAGGCAGTCGAAACTGGTTTTCTGATGGCTTAGCTAGTGTATCAATGGAGACTTCATGTTATCTTGTCATGCAATGCTGGACAATGACTTGGAAAAATGTAAATCAAACTCTGTTTTAATCTAGTAAAGTGAATTATGCTGCTTCTATGAAATTGTTATGTTTTGAGAATGTTGAAATCAAATATATTTGATTCGATGTTCTAACTGTCCATTTTTTAAAAACAAATCAGCAATAGTCTAGAATGTTTCAGCCTGTATAAGTTATGGAATGTGATTCAGGCTGTAATCACTAATGCCCGAAATGAGAACAATAGAACCTTTAAGTAACTGGGCTCTTGTCACCTCGCAGCCATGGATTCAGCCCTTGTCCTTGGAGAAATGTAGTGAAAAGTGCTTGTCTTATCAGACTTCTGTGTTACTTTAAAACTTTGTATTTAAAAGTTGTGTTAGCAAAATGATCAAATGAATTTGCAGAATGTGTTTTTAATCCTTGAATTAAAACTGGGGCTTAATATTTACGCTTAAACAGCTATCTTTTACCTATATTAGGTGTATTAGAAATACCTGGCTTCTTACAACCTCATCTAGCAAATGTTAAAGAATTGTGAGAACTTTTGCATAAACTTGACATTTTACACCAGGGTAGTGGAAATCCGGAACTCACTCCTCCCAAAATCTTCCTTTTCACAGGTAGAACTTGAGCGAATGAACCAGAATTGGCAATGCCGATACCAAGCAGCCTGATACCATCCCGGTTTTTGACACTCGTGGCTCATTTAATCATTGTCATCATCATCTTCTGGTCCAGGGTAAGTAAGGGCAGAGAAACAGTAAGGGCTGCAACATATGGGAAACAATTTCCCCTCCAGACCTCCCCACAACCTTTCTCAACCTCTTGCTACCTGACATTAGTTATGTGAGAGTCAGCCACAACAGAAGCCAACTACTTGGCAGGCCAGCACCTGGAACTGCTAGAAAAAGGTCAACAACAAGGATTTGCTTTCATATGGAGTTTGTAATGTAGAAAACCTTTCCAACACACTTCACAAAAATGTAATCTGCAAGTCTCAACCATTGAGGATAGAGAGGAACCTTAAGACTATAAGACATAGACATTCGACCCATCGAGTCTGCTCCGCCATTCAATCATGGCTGATACTTTTCTCATCCGCATTCTCCTGCCTTCTCCCCATAACCCATGACCCCTTATTAATCAAGGACCTATCTATCTCTGTCTTAAAGACACTCAGTGATTTGGCCTCCACAGCCTTCTGTGGCAAACAGATTCACCACAGATTCACCACCCTCTGAAGAAATTCCTCCTCATCTTTGTTTTAAAGGATCGTCCCTTTAGTCTGGGAATGTGTCCTCTGGTTCTAGTTTTTCCTTCAAGTGGAATCATCCTCTCCATGTCCACTCTATCCAGGCCTCGCAGTATCCTGTAAATTTCAATAAGATCTCCCCTCATCCTTCTAAACTCCAACGAGTACAAACCCAGAGTCCTCAACCGTTCCTGATACGACAAACTCTTCATTCCCAAGATCATTCTTGTGAACCTCTTCTGGACCCTTTCCAAGGCCAGCACATCTTTCCTTAGATACAGGGCCCAAAACTGCTCACAGTACTCCAAATGGGGTCTGACCAGATCCTCATAGAGCCTCAGAAGTAAATCCCTGCTCTTGTATTCTAGCCCTCTCGACATGAATGCTAACATTGCATTTAATAATAATAATAATCGCTTATTGTCACAAGTAGGCCTTCAATGAAGTTAATGTGAAAAGCCCCTAGTCGCCACATTCCGGGGCCTGTTCGGGGAGGCTGGTGTGGGAATTTAACCCACGCTGCTGACATTGTTCTGCATTACAGGCCAGCTATTTAGCCCACTGTGCTAAACCATTTGGCTTCCTAACTGCCAACTGAAACTGCACGTTAACCTTAAGAGAATCGTGAACAAGGACTCTCACGCCTAAGCCTGATTTCCTAAGCATTTCCCCATTTAGAAAATAGTCTATGCCTCCATTCCTCCTTCCAAAGTGCATAACCTCACACTTTTCCACATTGTATTCCATCTGACACTTCTTTGCCCACTCCTTTCTTGTCCAAATCCTTCTGCAGCCCATGCTTTCTCAATACTACCTGTCCCTCTACAGATTTTTGTATCATTTGCAAACTTAGCAACAGTGCCTTCAGTTCCTTCTTCCAGATCATTAATATATATTGTGAAAAGTTGTGGTCCCAGCACAGACTCCTGAGGCACACCACTAGTCACTGGCTGCCATCCTGAAAAAGACCCTTTTATCCCCAGTCTCTGCCTTCTGCCAACCAGCCAATCCTCTATCCATGCCACAATCCTACCCTTAACACCATGGGCTCTTAACTTATTTAACAGTCTCCTATGCGGCACCTTGTTCAAAGGCCTTCTGAAAATCTAAATAAATCACGTCCACTGGTTCTCCTTTGTCTAACTTCCTTGTGATCTCACAGATTTGTCAGACATGACCTCCCAATTGACAAAGCCATGCTCCAGATTATTTATCCACCTTCAGATCTTGCAGTTTCCCCAGAACCTTCTCCTTAGTTATGGCCAGTGCTCTCACCACTTGCCCCGCTGATTCTCCTGGAGCTCTGGCATCCCACTGGTGTCTTCCACTGTGAAGACTGATGCAAAGTAACTATTCCGTTCTTCTGCCATTTCTTTGTTTCCTATTATTACTTCTCCAGCCACATTTTCCAGTGGTCCAATGTCTATGTTTGCCTCTCTCTTTTATATATTGAAAAAAACTCTGCTATCTTCTTTTATATTATTAGCTAGCTTGCACTCATATTTCATCTTCTCTCCCCTTATGGCTTTTTTAGTTGTCCTCTGCTCGCTTTTAAAGGCTTCCCAATTCTTTGGCTTCCCACTAATCCTCGCCAATTTGTATGTTTTTTCCTTTGTTTTTCTGCTGTCCTTGACTTCCCTTGTCAACCAAGGAAGCCTTGTCCTCCCCTTTGCATGTTTCCTCCTCCTTGGGATGAATTTCTATTGTGCTTCCCGAATAATCCCCCAAAACTCCTGCCATTGCTGTTCCGCTGTCTTCCCTGCTAGGCTCCTTTTCCAATCAACTCTGGCCAGCTCCTCCCTCATGTCTTTGTAGTTACCCTTATTTACTTGTATGACTGTTACATCTGATTCCAGCTTCTCCCTCTCAAACTGCAAGGTAAATTCTATCATATTGTGGTCACTGTTCCCTAAGGGTTTATTCACCTTAAGTTCCCTAATCAAGTCTGCCTCGTTACACGTCACCAAATCCAGAATTGCTAGTTCCATCGTCGACTCTGTCACAAGCTGCTCCAAAAGAACATCTCTTAGACATTCCACAAATTCCTTTCCTTGGGATCCACTACCAACCTGATTTGCCCAGTCCACCTGCATATTGAAGTCCTCCATGATTATTGTGATATTGCCTTTTTTACATGCCTTTTCTCCCTCCTGATTTATTTTCTGCCCCACATCCTGACTACTGCTTAAATGTGTTGTATTTGGACTGCCAGTTGACGTTCAACAAGATACCTCAGAAAAAGGTAAAGGTATTACAAAAGAGTATATTGGCATGGATAGAAAATTGGCTAATGGGCAGGAAGGGGTTCTTATTCAGGTTGGTGACCTGTAACGTGTGGCGGTCCATAGGAATCGGTGCTGTGACCACAACTGTTACAGTATATATTAATGACTTGGAGGAGGGAAGTGAATATACTGTAGCCAAATTTGCAGATGACACAAAAATAGATGGAAAAGAAAGTTGCAAGAGGAATACAAACAAGTTTGCCCAGAGATATTGATAGGTTAAGTAAGCGGGCAAAACGTTTAAAATGGAGTATAATGTGGGAAAATATGAAGTTATTCATTTTGGAAGGGAGAACAAAAGAACAAAGTGTTATTTAACCTGTAGCCACCTGGGTTGGCCACTTCCCGACTTAAAATGGAGAACCGCAAAGACTACAGGGAAATTCAACCAACACAGGCAAAAACCAGCAAGTGCAGAAATCCTGTGTTTTAGAACTTGCAAAAGCCCAGACAGCACTGAAACCAGCAGCCATCTGCATATTAATGAGCGATCCCCGGGCACAATTAAAAGACTTAAGGTGAATAAAGCCAAGCCAGACTCCTCGCCACCAGCAGGAGCCAAGACAAAGGAAGGCCAACGGACACTTAGGGACCGCCAGCGATCAGGGAACCGCTCCAGTATTGGAGAAATCGATCCAAGTGATCGGAACGCAGTCCAATCACTTGGAACCAGGTACGGGGTCCGCCCCGAAGGGGCGGGAAGCCCCTGGGGACTATAAAGTAGAGTCCCCAAGTTCAAATCGTCCTTCTTGGCAGGGTCACTCAACAACGCAAATCAATCCCTGAGAGTGAACTGCCCAGCTGCCACACCAACCAAGTAAGTCTCCAGTCAACGCTCGCTACGAGATAGGCGCTCCTAGCTACAAGTCCATACCAGCTTTTGAATCCTGCAGACTCGGGACCTGAACGAAAGGCCATTTGTTCCCCTGACCTGGTGGGCCAATTCCGAAGCAAAGTATAGGCCTTTTAGTGATAGAGAATGGTCTAGAAAGTAGAGTTTATGAGTAGTGATTTACAGTGTATAATAAATGTGTTTTGATTTGAATCTTACTAATTGGTGTGTTGAGTTATTGATCAGTACTTGAACTTGAACCTCGTGGCGGTATCGTAAAGATACCTGGAGACTCTAGAGCAAAGGTTATCGAAACAGAGCAAATTAAGTAAAGATACAACGAGCAACATTTAAGAGCCAACCAAAAGTTAGCAACAAACCAGCGACAAAGATACAACACAAAGGGATTTGGGGGTTGTTTTCCATGCATCGGTGCAGACTCGATGGGCAGAAAGGCCTCTTCTGTGCTGTATTATTCTGTGATTCTGATACTTGTGCACGAAACACAGAAAATTAGCTTACAGGTGCAGCAGGTAATCAGGAAGGCTAATGGAATGTTGGCTCTTTTTTCAAGGGGGTTGGAGTATAAGAGTAGGGAGGTCTTGCTGCAACTATACAAAGTACTGATGAGACCACACCCGGAGTACTGAGGGTAGGCAGTTTTGATCCCCTTATTTAAATAAATATTATTTCATTGGAGGCGGTGCACTCGAATAATCGATGGTATGAAGGGATTGTTTTATGAGCAAAGGTTAATTAGGTTCTGTCTCTACTCTTTGTAATTTAGAAGAATGAGAGGTGATCTCATTGAAGCATATAAGATTCTTAAGGGGCTTGACAGGGTAAATGCTGAGAGGATGTTTACCTTTTATGGGAGATTCTAGGACCAGAGGGCATAATCTCCGAATAAATTGGTGCCAATTTGAGGAGGAATTTATTTTCTTCGAATGTCGTGAGTTAGATAGATTCTTGATCAGTAAGGGAATCAAGGGTTCTGAGGAAAGAGCAGTAAAGTAGATGTGGGGAATGTCGGTCGGATCGGCCATGAGCGTATTGAATGACGGAGCAGGCTCGATGGGCCGAATCGCCTATTCCTGTTCCTATTCCTTATGGTCGTGTATGTTACCCCGATACCATGAGCTTTTATTTTCTGCAGTACTCTTTGATGTGGCACACTTTAAAGTGCCTTCTGGAAATCTAAGTAAAGTAAAGTCGCCATTGTCCCAGATGACCATAGGCTGCTTTACCCTTGAGGGGGAGAGCAGACTGGTGGTGATTTATGTTAGACGGTTTAGTTGCTGTGAAATGAAGAATCTAAAGTTCTTGTTCCTTTTCACCAAACACCATTTATTTCACTTCCACAGCCTCTGCACAAAACTCTTAACAACACACCACCTGACAGAGGCCACCTGAAGTACCTTTACATATCAGTGTCAATTAATGGATACTTAACATAAATGAGACAACTAATTGCAATGTCTCTTAACCCATTACTTAACAGCCTCCCCTTCCTTGGAGAAAAAAAAATAATTAGGTGAAAACAAAATTTCAAGAAACTCAAAAACACACATGATGCCCCTTTTTTTTGTTTGGACGAGAGAAAAAAAACAGTCACAGAAACAAGCGCCCTTCATTAACAATATCTAAAGGTTTCTGTGAACTCGCCCCTCTTTTCGTAAAACAGTCTGACAGTTGATAGCTCCTGTCGACCCATTTAATTTTTGTTATTTCCCCTCTGTCCAACATCTGCTTCAAACTTGCGATGTCTATCCGTAACCTCTTTTCATTGACACTTTTTTGTAGAGTGCACATTTTCCCACAGGGATTTATTGTCAATGTGACAGTCAATAGGTATATTACCCAAATCTCCTAATCCCAAAATTTCTGTCAATATCGTACTTCTATAAAAAGCCATATCCACCGCCTCTACAAGGCTTAACGTCTCAGTGCTTTTTACCACTCTCCTTATTTTCTTTGTTTCCCACACAAGTGGGCAACATTTACCATTGTTCCCCAAAAGGAAAATTATAAAACCTCCTGCTCTTGAAACCCCATCACTATAAACAATGAGTTTCAAGTGCTTAATGTCACCTAAAACCGGGAACTTCAAAACACACTCCTGCATTTTTAGTTTGGCCAACGCTTTATTTGCTCTTATAATGTCTTCCACTTTGGGATCATTCATTTTTGTACTCAACTCTAAGACATCAAAACTCACGTCCGGTCTAGTCTGTCTACCTAACCAGTTCAGTTGCCCAATTAAACTTCGCAGTTGCTCTTTTTCTATCTTTGAAACCATTGCGTCTTTTTGTGAAACTCTGCCACGACTAATTGCTATTCGGGTGATGCTTTCCAAATAAGATTGCTGACGTAAAGTTGCCCCTAATTTAGTCTGTCCAATTTCCAGTCCAATATATTTAAATGCACCGGAAGCCTGAGTTCCAACCCTGAATTCTTTCCTCAAACCAGAGATTACAATAGCTTCAAAATCACAAGTCCCACCCCACAAAAAATCATCGACATGCATCATAAAAATGCCAGAAAGATTTCCTTTCTAGTGCCAGTAAAACATTGCAGGATCTGCTTTCAACTGGCAACAGCCTAACTTTAACAAAACTGACCTTACCGAAAAATACCAGACTCTAGATGCATCATTTAATCCATATACACATTTGTTCAACTTCCAGAGTACCCCTTCTGTGTTAGCTGCTTCTTTAGGACGGAGAAAAATGTCTCTCTGGAGCTGATGCCCCTGCAAAAAGGCAGCTTTTATATCTATAGATTTGCATTCCCATGCCTTTGTGGCTAATAGAGCCAAGAAGATCTTTTAAATAACCTTTCCTGCTGTAGGTGAATCTACCCTTAAATCCTGATCTTCTAAGTTTTCTTCAAATCCCCTTGCCACGAGCCTGGCCTTTGCCTTATAAGTTCCATCCGGAAGAACCTTTTCCGTGCAAATCCATCTGTGGGATAGAGCTCTTTATCCCCTATCCGGTACTTCCGTGTATACCCCAAATTCACTCCAACTATACAATTCTTGCTGTTTAGCTTCTTTAATAACTTTTTCATCTAATTTATTTGAAGCCACCAAAATCTCACGTGCATGTGGGCTTCTAATCCTATTAGTATTCGTAGTCTTACTCATGTTCCGAGATCTTGACAAACTACGTCCCCTCTCCCGCCTGGTATCTCGTTCTGTACTGCTACTGCTTGATTTTTCCCTTCTGCTGTGGGATGTCCTTTCAATAGTTCTCGACCTTTTCCTGCGGTCCTGTTCACTATCCGATGTACTATCTGAACTGGCACTGCGTTTCTGTGCCCTCCATTTTTGAACTTCGTTTTCCCAATCCATTGTCTTGACTCCTTCCCCTAAATGCTGTACATTCAACCAATGTTTATACTTTCCAGTGGCTTTCCCTGCTCTACTAATAACAGTTGCATCCTTCCATTGACTAGACCCTTCAGGCAAGTATGTCACTTTTGTACCAACTTTTGGCAGTTGCCCTTTCGGAAAAATGGCCTGTTTTAATTCACCAGAAGTGTTGTGTTCCTCCACAGAAACCCTGTCTATATCAGTCAATTGGTCCTCATAGTTCTGTAACAGATGCGTACCAGATGACTGGTTCCTCGTCATGTCTGTCTGCTCTGTCTAAATTTGAAAATTTGTAATCTGTACCCATTATCCTTGATTAATGTACCCTAACAGTTTGATTACCATGTTGCAAAATAATTGTTTTGCCATCTATGCCTATGATCTTCCCTGGGCCTTTCCATTCATTAGAATTGTCTCTCTTATAGTATACCATGCCTCCTTGCTGAAAAACGGCATCTGATGGCCGTACGTTATGTCTTAAAGCTCTGCGAATTCTTTCAGAGACTTCTGCTTCCAAAAAAGCTTTTCTACTGCTATGTAATGCATTTAAATGTTCAGCAAAACCAGAGCTAATTATAGTCCCCTCCCAAGCTGGAGGCTGGTCATTCAAAATGGACGGAGTTTTAGGATTTCTACCAAACACTAATTGATAAGGACTATAGCCCCCAACCATCTGCAATGAATTCTTTGCATGTATTGCCCATGCTAAAGCTGAATTTAGCCTTCAATTTCGTCGATCTGCCAAAATTTTCCGAAGCATGTCATCGATGACAGCATGATTTCTTTCACAGACACCATTACTAAACGGGCTTTCTGCAGCCGTTTTCATAACTCTGATATTCATGTTTTCACACACATCCCTAAACTCATAATTAGCAAATTCTCCCCCATTGGAACCTCTCAATGTAGGGCTGGTTTAGCACAGGGCTAAATCGCTGGCTTTGAAAGCAGACCAAGGCAGGCCAGCAGCACGGTTCGATTCCCGTAACAGCCTCCCCGAACAAGTGCCGGAATGTGGCGACTAGGGGCTTTTCACAGTAACTTCATTTGAAGCCTACTTGTGACAATAAGCGATTTTCTTTCATTTCATTCATTCTTCCATATTCTGCCTTATTGAAGGCTGACCTATTTGGGTCATCAGAGCCATCGGAATCGAATGTTTCCCCAGAAACTTTTGTAAAGCTTTTGTCATCTGTTCGAATAAGGTATCCTTATCAGTAAACTGAACTCCTGTCAAAACCAGGAGCCTATCCATGTTGCTCACTCTAGCACAGTCAAGTAATTTAAAGGCCAACACAGACTGTGGAAATTCCAGATTGTGATTCTGCAGCCTTTTATATAGTCTGCCAAATTCCATTATATAGTCTTCCATGGAGATATCCTCCATTTTCCGGAACTTATCAAAATCCGACCATGCTTCATGGGCACTTAACAAGTCATCTTTCTTATAAATCTTATCCATATAATGTAATAAAGTCTCCAGACCTTCTTCTGAGTCTAACTCTTCCAATTCCAGCTCAGAAAGCACTTTGTTTCGGATTTTACTGCCATATGGTAGAGAAAGAGCCAATGCCATACCTTGTTTTCTCTTTCCCAAAGCAGTTACTTTAGTCCACATAACTACTTTTTGGATCTCAATGTGACCCAGGCTATCTACACACCCTTCTCCCGACTCAACATCCACCAATTCCTTATCTTTGGTAAATACTGATGCAAAGTATTCATTTAGTACCTCACCCATTTCCTCTGGCTCCACACATAGATTCCCTCGCCTGTCGTTCAGTGGGCCCACCCTTTCCCTGGCTACTCTCTTGCTTTTTATGTACGTGTAAAAAGCCTTGGGATTTTCCTTAACTCTATTTGCCAATGACTTTTTGTGACCCCTTTTAGCCCTCCTGACTCCTTGCTTAAGTTCCTTCCTACTTCTCTTATGTTGCACACAGGCTTCGTCTGTTCCCAGCCTTCTAGCCCTGACAAATTCCTCCTTTTTCTTTTTGACGAGGCCTACAATATCTCTTGTCATCCAAGGTTCCCGAAATTTTCCGTATTTATCCTCCTTCCGCATAGGAACATGCCAGTCCTGAATTCCTTTCAACTGACATTTGAAAGCCTCCCGCATGTCAGATGCTGATTTACCCTCAAACATCCGCCCCCAGTCTAGGTTCTTCAGTTCCTGCCTAATATTGTTATAATTAGCCTTCCCCCAATTGGGCACATTCACCCTAGGACCACTCTTATCCTTGTCCACCAGCACTTTAAAACTTACTGAATTGTGGTCACTGTTCCCGAAATGCTCCCCTACTGAAACTTCTACCACTTGGCCGGGCTCATTCCACAATACCAGGTCAGTATAGCCCCTTTCCTGGTGGACGATCTATATATTGTTTTAAGAAGCCCTCCTGGGTGTTCCTTACAAACTCTGCCCTGTCCAAGCCCCGAGCACTAAGTGGGTCCCACTCAATATTGGGGAAGTTAAAGTCTCCCATCAAAACAACCCTGTTGCTTTTACTCCTTTCCAAAATCTGTCTACCTATCTGCTCCTCTATCTCCCGCTAGCTGTTGGGTGGCCTGTAGTAAACTCCCAACATTATGACTGCACCCTTCTTATTCCTGATCTCTAACCATATAGCCTTGCTGCCCTTTGAGGTGTCCTCCCGCAGTACAGCTGTGATATTCTCCCCAACCAGTAGTGCAACTCCTCCACCCCTTTTACATCCTCCTCTATCCTGCCTGAAACATCTAAATCCTGGAACGTTTAGCTGCCAATCCTGTCCTTCCCTCAACCAGGTCTTTGTAATGGCAACAACATCATAGTTCCAAGTACTAATCCAAGCTCTTAAGTTAATCTGCCTTACCTGTGATACTTCTTGCATTAAAACATATGCACTTCAAGCCACCAGTCCCACTGTTTTCAGCAACATCTCCCTGTCTGCTCCTCCTCAGATCCATACTGGCCCTATTCCCTCGTTCTCCCTCAATATTTTCACCTTCTGACCTATTGCTCCGGTACCCAACCTCCTGCCATACTAGTTTAAACCCTCCCGTGTGACATGAATATTAAGACAAAGAACAATACAGCACTGGAACAAGCCCTTCAGCCCTCTAAGCGTGTATCGGTCATGCTACCAACCTTTGCCAAAACCCTCAGCAGTTCCTTGTGCCGTATCTCTCTATACCCATCCTATCCATGTGTTTGTCAAGATGCCTTTTGAATGCGGTTAATGTATCTGCTTCCATAACCTCCCCTTGCAACGCGTTCCAGGTACTCACCACCTTTTGTGTAAAAAATCTGCCTCGCAAATCTCCTCTAAACTTTGCCCCACTGACCTTAAACATATGCCCCCTGGTGACTGACCCGTCCACCCTGGGAAAGAGTGCCTGCCCATCCACTCTATCCATGCCCCTCATAAACTTGTAGACCTCTATCAGGTCACCCCTCAACCTCCGTCTTGCTAATGAAAACTGGCCTCTCCACATCCTCCAGACCAGGCAACACCCTGTTAAACCTCCTCTGCACCCTCTGCAATGTATTATGGACCAGGGTTTAGAGGATCCCAAAGTATATCATGGAGTTCACCTGCCCCACAACTTTAAATAGATTTTGGTTATGGGGAGCACAAGGGCCCACATACATAGATAGATAGATTGATCGATCGATAGATAGATCGTTAGATTGATAGAAAGGTAGATAGGTAGATATATATATATATATATATATATATATAATGCAACAGAGAGCTAAGGTATGTTTAAAACAAAACAATGTTGACTTCTGGTGGCGGCCATGGAGGAGTAGGTCGCACATTTGATAGCTCCCGCCTGTAATGGACTTTTGGACCTTTTTCCCTGGTTTTTTTTTCGGATTTTATGGGATAAATCGGTGAAGAGTGAGACAGTAAGAAGAAGTCCCCCTCTGGTGTATGGAGAATTGGACCAGAAGTGGCCGTGTGAAACGACAAAGTCCTATAAGGAAGACACGAGCAGAGCTGGTAACACGGGAAAGCATGGCGGGGCAGCAGGGTCATGGGGAGATGGCACAGTGGTCGACGGAGCAGCTGGTGAAGGTTTTCGAGGATTGCTTCGCCAAGCTGAAGAAGGACACACTGAACCCGATTAAGGCTTCGATTGATCAAGTGGTTCAGAATCAGGAAACCCACGGGAGAGCGATCCAGGAGGTGGAACAAAAGTTGTCCGAGCACGAGGAGTATATAACCGTCCTGGAAAGCAAGGTGGGGATGATGAACGACTGCCAGAAAAGAATGCAGGTGAAGCTGGAGGACGTGGAGAATAGGCCCAGGAGGCAGAATCTCAGAATTGTTGGCCTCCCTGAAGGCAATGAGTGATCGGATGCGAGAGCTTATGTGACGGACATGTTGGAGAAGTTGTTGGGGGCTGGGGCGTTCCCTAGGCCCCTGGAATTGGACAGAGCGCAAGTGGGAGAACTGTGAGTTGCGCATCTATCAGGACCTGGGAGCGTATTTGGCCAAGAGGCGAACTGGGTTCAATCGGGCAAAAACGGCCCTCTTTAAGAAGGGGGTGAAGGTCAGAATGCTGTACCCAGCCCTTCTGTGGGTCATACATGAGGAACAGGACTTCTACTTCGAAACGCCAGACGAAGTATGGACCTTTATTGAAGAAATTAAGCTGGAGGCAATTTAAAAGACACTGAAGCCTTGGAGAAGTACTGTGGCAGCGATTTGTGGTGCTGGATTGTATAAATTTAAGTAGCTCGATGTGAAATAATGGGCTGTGTGGATGGTTAAAGGTTGCTTCCTCTTGCAGGGACCTGGTTAGAGGGGGGATGGGCTTTGAATTTGGTTCTGCTTTTTCGGTGACTATTTTTCTAAAGTGACTGTTTCTTCACTGTTTTTTCTGATGTTTGTTTACTGGGGAATGTGATGCTTTTAAAATGTTTATTCAAGTGGGGGGAGAGGGGAGAGAACAAGAGGGAGACAGACTGCTTGGTACCAGGGGTGGGCGTTACCATGTCAGCGTGAGTCAGCTGATTCTCGGAAATGCAGTGGGGGGTGAACAGGTGTTAAGCTGGAGCTTGACTTGGGGGATTGGGTTTCTAATGTTGTTGCTAGGGGGGAGAGGGAGGTGAGGGGGAGCTACTTTGCTGATAGGGGAGGAACTATTACTAGGGGACCAATAGGAGGTCGGGAACGGCGACTGCCCGAGTGGGGACTCGAGGAAGCGGAGGGCGTGAGTTTGAGGCTGCTGGCCTAAAAAGGGTGATGGCTAGTCGGTGGAGAGGGGGGGGGGGTTGGAAACCCCCTGTCCAGGCTGATCACATGGAACGTGAGAGGACTGAATGGGCCGGTCAAGAGGGCCCGCGTGTTTGTGCATTTGAGGGAGCTGAAGGTGGATGTAGCAATGCTACAAGAGACACACCTGAAGGTTACAGAGCAGACGAGATTGAGGAAGGGGTGGGTCTGCCAAGTGTTCCACTCAGGACTGGACTCAAAGACCAGGGGGGTAGCGATCTTGATCAGCAAACGAGTGGCATTCAAGTCAGGGAGAATCGTGTCAGACAAGAGGGGTCGGTACATAATAGTGAGTGGGAAGCTGGAGGGGGTGCGAGTGGTACTTGTGAACATCTCTGCTCTGAACTGGGACGACGTGCAATTTATGAGGCGGGTGTTAAGTAAGATCCCAGACTTAGAGTCACATAACCTGATCATAGGAGGGGACTTCAATACAGTCATTGTCCAGTCAATTGGACTGGTCAAAATCCAGGACAGGGAGGAGCCGGCTGCGGCAAAGGAATTGAAGAGTTTTATGGAACAGATGGCGGGAGGGGGGGGGGAGTAGACCCATGGTGGTTTGCACGGCCGAGGATGAAGGAGTTTTCCTTTTTTTCACATGTCCACAAGGTATACTCTCGCATCAACCTTTTGTTCTGAGCAGGGCGCTAATACCGAAGGTGGTGGATACTGAGTACTCGGCAATCGCAGTATTGGATCATGATCCGCACTGGGTGGATCTACGGGTTAGTGTGGAGAGAGGGCAACGCCTGCTGTGGAGACTGGATGTGGGGTTGCTAGCGGACCGAAGCAATCTGTGGGTGGGTTAAAAAGTCCATCCAGAACTACCTGGAAAGAAATGATACGGGGGAGGTCTCTGCAGTGAGGGTCTGGGAAGCTTTGAAACGGGAGAAGGATCCAGAGCAATGCGGGTCATACAGGCCGATTTCTCTACTGAATGTTGCTGCCAAACTGCTGGCAGTTACTGGCCACAAGGATAGAGGACTATGTCCCGGAGGTGATAGGGGAAGACCAGACGGGATTTGTTAAGGGCAGGCAACTCAAGGCCAATTATCGAAGGCTGCTCAATGTTATCAGAAGGAGAGGAGGTGGTGGTGGCGATGGATGCGGAGAAGGCTTTCGATCGGGTGGAGTAGAACTACCTGTGGGAGGCGCTGGGAAGGTTTGGGTTTGGTGAGGGCTTAATTGACTGGGTACGGTTGCTCTATCAGTCACCAGTAGTGAGTGTGCGTACGAACTGGCTGAGGTTGGGGTATTTTAAAACTAAACCGAGGGACGAGGCAAGGGTGCCCCCTCTCCCTGTTACTGTTTGCTCTGGCCATAGAACCATTGGCCATGGCGTTAATAGCCTCTAGGAACTGGAAAGGGCTGGTTCGGGTGGGTGGGGGAGGGAGTGGAGCACCGGGTCTCGCTCTGCGCAGATGACCTGCTCTTGTACATTCTGGACCTGCTGGAGACGATGGGGGAAGTAGTGCGAATCTTGGGGGAATTTGGCAATTTATCAGGGTGTCAATTGAACATGGGAAAAGCGCGATGTTTGCGATCCAGCCATGAGGACAGGGAAGAGAGTGGGAGAGCTGCCGCTTAGAATGATAGGGAAGAGCTTTCTATATTTGGGAATGCAGGTGGCCTGGGAATGGGAGGAACTGCACAAGTTCAACCTATCCCGGTTGGTAGAACAAATGGAAGGGTACTTTAAGAGATGGGACATGTTCCCGCTATCACTGGCTAGGGAGGGTACAGACCGTGAAAATGATGGTCCTCCCCAGATTTCTGTTTGTCTTTCATGCCTCCCCATCTTCATCCCTAAGGCCTTTTTCAAGCGGGTGAATAAGGTTATTTTGGGCTTTGTGTAGGCGGGTAAAAGCCCGCAAGTGAAGAAAGTGTTGCTGGAGCGCAGTCGGGGGGAGGGTGGGTTGGCGCTGCCAAACTTCTGCAACTACTACTGGGCGGCTTAAATAGCCATGATTCGGAAGTGGGTAGTGGGGAGGGGTCGGCATGGGAGCGGATGGAGGCGGCGTCATGTAAAGACACCAGTCTGGGGCACTGGTAACAGCACCCCTGCCGTTCTCGCCGGCCCGATGCTCCACAAGTCGGTGTTAGTGGCGGCTCTGGGAATCTGGGGGCAATGGAGGAGATATAAGAGAATGGAGGGAGCATCGATTTGGACCCCGATTTATAATAACCACAGGTTTGTACCAGGGTAGGCTAGATGGCTGGTTCCGGACTTGGCAGAGGGCAGGAATTAGAAGGATGGGGGATCTATTTATAGACGGCAGCTTTCCCAGCTTGAAAGCTTTAGAGGATAAATTTAAATTGCCAGCAGGGAACGGGTTTAGGAATTTGCAGGTGCGAGACTTCCTGAGACATTTACCAGGAGCTTTCGGAGGCAGAGGAAACCCCAGTGGAGGAGCTTAAGGCCAAGTGGAAGGACGAGCTCGGAGGAGGGATAGAGGCGGGTCTATGGGCGGATGCCCTAAGCAGGGTTAATACCTTCTCATCATGTGCCAGGCTTAGCCTGATACAATTTAAGGTAGTCCACTGGGCACACATGACAGTGGCTAGGATGAGTAAGTTCTTCGGGGTAGAGGATAGGTGTGCGAGGTGCGCGGGAAGCCCAGCAAATCATGTCCACATGTTTTGAGCATGCCCGAAGCTTCGAGTGTTTTGGCAGGATTTTGCTAAGGCAATATCCATGGTGCTAAAAACACGGGTGGCGCCGAGTCCGGAGGTAGCGCTCTTTGGAGTGTCGGAAGATCCGGGTGTTCAGGGGGTAGCCCGGAGACAGAACTTGTTAATGTGGAGGGACTCAAAGCCTGAGTGCAGAGACCTGGGTTAGTGACACGGCTGGGTTTCTCAGTCTCGAGAAAATAAAGTTCGCCTTATGAGGGTCAATGTTAGGGTTCACCTGGAGGTGGCAGCCGTTCGTCGACTTTCTCGGGGAAAATTAAAATGTCAGCAGATGCAGTATTCCAAGGGGGGGCAGATTATTGTTGTATGGTTGAGGTGCGTGAAGATTGGGCTGGGGCGGGGTGGGGGGGGGGGGAAATGTTTATTTCACCATGTTGATGTCATTGTTTATTGGAGCTGGATGAACCGAGGATCATTCGGGAAGCTGAGGGGGTGATAGATAGAAGCTACAGGGACATAGTTACACCTGAGAACAAAGGTAGCTGGGTAACAGTTAGAGGTGGGAAGAGAAGGAAGCAGTCAGTGCAGGGAACCCCTGTGGTCGTTCCTTTCATCAATAAGTATACCGCTTTGGATACTGTTGGGGGATTACCTCGCAGCTGTAGGCTGCAGTGACCGGGTCTCTGGCACTAGGTCCGGCTCTGGGGCTCAGAAGGGAAGGGGGGAGATTAGGAGAGCACTAGTTATCGGGGACTCAATAGTTAGAGGTACAGACAGGCGGTTCTGTGGGCACGGGCGAGACTCTCGGATGGTTTGTTGCCTCCCGGGTGCCAGGGTCCATGACGTCTCGGATCGTGTCTTCAGGATCCTTAAGGGGGAGGGGGAGCAGCCAGAAGTCGTGGTGCACATTGGTACCAACGACATAGGTCGGAAAAGGGGTGTGGATGTAATAAACGAGTTTAGGGAGATAGGCTGGAAATTAAAAGACAGGACAGACAGAGTTGTCATCTCTGGTTTGTTGCCGGTGTAGCCACCTGGGTTGGCCACTTCCCGACTTTCAAATGGAGATCAGCTAAGAATGCAGCGAAATTCAGCCAAACGCTGGAAAAACAAGCAGGTGCAAAGTTCCTGTATACCAGAACTTGCAGGAGCCCAGACAGCACTGAAACTAACAACCATCTACATATTAATGAGCGATCCCCGGGAACAATTGGAAACAGTTACGGTAAACTAGGCCAAGCCAGATTCCTCGGCACCAGCAGGAGCCAAGGTAAAGGAAGGCCAACGGACACTTGGGAACCACCCAGCGATCAGGGAACAGCTCCAGTATTGGGGAAATAGATCCAAGTGATCAGAACTTAGTCCAATCACTTGGAACCAGGTACGGGGTCCGCCCCAAATAGCGCGGAGCCCCTGGGGACTATAAAATAGAGTCCCAAGTTCAATTCGTCCTTCTTGGCAGGGTCTCTCAGCAGCTCGAAACAACCCTTGACAGTGACCTGCCTAGTAGCTGCATCAACCAGGTAAGTCTCCAGTCAACGCACGCTACGAGATAGTGTTGCTCTTTTTAACCTTAGTCTATTTGCTCTGTTTACGTCACCTTTGCTCATGAGTCGCCAGGTATCTTTGATACTGCCACGTGGTTCAAGTTCAGGTTATGATTAATAATACAGCACAATGCTTAGTAAGGATTAAAACAACGGTCATTTATTATATACAACAAGCAATATTAATACCCTAATACTACTATTTATATAATAAACCTATCACTACTGGCCAATACTTAACTTAGGAAGAGCCCACCAGGTCAGGGAAACGAATGGCTTGTCCAATCAAATCTGGCCCTCGGGATTCAAAAGGCTGCTACAGGTCGGTGGCTAGGTGTCTCTACCGGGTAGCGATCACTGGATTCAAACTTACTATTGCCGGTGGCTGGTCTTGCGAAGGTCTCGAGCAGGCGAAGATGAGAGAGAGAGATCTGAACTTGGACCTTCACTTTTATAGGGCCCAGGGGCTTCCCGCCTCCCGGGGCGGCCCTTGACCCTGAGTCCCAAGTGATTGGATTCTGTCCCCAATCTCTGGGGTCGATGTGTCCAATGGTGAGGCGATTCCTCGATCGGGGGGTGGTCGCTCACCTGTCTTTGTTTCGGCCACTGCAGGCGCCGACAGGTCTGGCCCGGTATTCAATTGCTAATATGTTGCAATTGTTCCCGGGGATAGCCGATTTAACTGTGGATGTCTGAATAGATGGGCTGCAAACAGTCCTGAATGCAACTGCAAATACCTGGGTTGATGGGCTGTTGATAGCCCTGAGTATCGATCTGGGCTACCTTCCCAGAGCCGAATATGCAAAACTGTCTCCAGCTGCCTGCTTGTGTCTTCTTGGCTGCTTTTCCCAGCAGTCTTTCGGGTTAGCCGTTTTAAACTGGGTTTTGGCCAGATTAATCGGAACGCAGCCATTTTACGTGGCTACAATAGGCGCTCCGAGCTACCAGTCTATACCAGCTTTGAAGCCTGCAGACTCAGAATCGAACAAAAGGCCATTTGTTCCCCTGACCTGGTGGGCCAGTTCCAAAGCTAAGTATAGGCCTTTTAGTGTTAGAGATAGTCTAGTAAGTAGAGTTTTATGCATGAGTAGTGATTGACTGTGTATAATAAATGTGTTTTGATTTGTATCTTACTAACTGGTGTATTGAGTTATTGATCAGCACTTGAACTTGAACCTCGTGGCGGTCTCATAAAGGTACCTGGCGACTCTAGAGCAAAGGTTATAGAAACAGAGCAAATTAAGTAAAGACACAACGAGCAACATTTAAGAACCAACCAAAAGTTAGCAACACCGGTGCCACATGATAGCGAGGCTAGCAATAGGGAGACAGTGCAGTTGAACATGTGGCTGTAGGAATGGTGTAGGAGGGAGGGCTTCAGGTATTTGGACAATTGGAGCGCATTCTGGGGAAGGTGGGACCTGTACAAGCAGGAAGGGTTGCATCTGAACCAGAGGGGCACCAATATCCTGGGAGGGAGGTTTCCTAGTACTCTTCGGGAGGGTTTAAACTAATTTGGCAGGGGAATGGGAATCGGATTTGTCGTCCAGCAACTAAGGTAGCCGATATTCAGGATGTCAAAGCGTGTAGTGAGGCAGTGGGGAAGGTAACACTGACAAAGGAGAGTACTTGCAGGCACATAGATGGGTTGAAGTGTGTATACTTCAACGCAAGAAGCATCAGGAATAAGGTGGGTGAACTAAAGGCATGGAGCGGTACTTGGGACTACGATGTGGTGGCCATCACGGAAACCTGGATAGAAGAGGGGCAGAAATGATGGTTGGAGGTTCCTGGTTATAGATGTTTCAATAAGATTCGGGAGGGTGGTAAAGGAGGTGGGAGGGTGGCATTGTTAATTAGAGATAGTATAACAGCTGCAGAAAGGCAGTTCGAGGAGGATCAGCCTACTGAGGTAGTATGGGTTGAAGTCAGAAATAGGAAAGGAACAGTCACCTTGTTGGGAGTTTTCTATAGGCCCCCCAATAGCAGCAGAGATGTGGAGGAACAGATTGGGAAACAGGTTTTGGAAAGGTGCAGAAGTCACAGGGTAGTAGTCATGGGGGACTTCAACTTCCCAAATATTGAGTGGAAAATCTTTAGATCAAATAGTTTGGATGGGGTGGTGTTTGTGCAGTGTGTCCAGGAAGCTTTTCTAACACAGTATGTAGATTGTCCGACCAGAGGGGAGGCCATATTGGATTTGGTACTTGGTAATGAACCAGGGCAAGTGATAGATTTGTTAGTGGGGGAGCATTTGGGAGATAGTGACCACAATTCTGTGACTTTCACTTTAGTAATGGAGAGGGATAAGTGTGTGCAACAGGGCAAGGTTTACAATTGGGGGAAGGGTAAATACGATGCTGTCAGACAAGAATTGAAGTGCATAAGTTGGGAACATAGGCTGTCAGGGAAGGACACAAGTGAAATGTGAGGTAATGCATTTTGGAAGGGCTAATGCAGGTAGGGAATATACAGTGAATGGTAGAACCCTCAAGAGTATTGAAAGTCAAAGAGATCTAGGAGTACAGGTCCACAGGTCATTGAAAGGGGCAACACAGGTGGAGAAGGTAGTCAAGAAGGCATACGGCATGCTTGCCTTCATTGGCCGGGGCATTGAGTATAAGAATTGGCAAGTCATGTTGCAGCTGTATAGAACCTTAGTTAGGCCACACTTGGAGTATAGTGTTCAATTCTGGTCGCCACGCTACCAGAAGGATGTGGAGGCTTTAGAGAGGGTGCAGAAGAGATTTACCAGAATGTTGCCTGGTATGGAGGGCATAAGCTATGAGGAGCGATTGAATAAACTCGGTTTGTTCTCACTGGAACGAAGGAGGTTGAGGGGCGACCTGATAGAGGTATACAAAATTATGAGGGGCATAGACAGAGTGGAAAGTCAGAGGCTTTTCCCCAGGGTAGAGGGGTCAATTACTAGGGGGCATAGGTTTAAGGTGAGAGGGGCAAGGTTTAGAGTAGATGTACGAGGCAAATTTTTTACGCAGAGGGTAGTGGGTGCCTGGAACTCACTACCGGAGGAGGTAGTGGAAGCAGGGACGATAGGGACATTTAAGGGGCATCTTGACAAATATATGAATAGGATGGGAATAGAAGGATACGGACCCAGGAAGTGTAGAAGATTGTAGTTTAGTCGGGCAGTATGGTCGGCACGGGCTTGGAGGGCCGAAGGGCCTGTTCCTGTGCTGTACATTTCTTTGTTCTTTGTTTTGTTTTGTTTGAAATGTGGAACTTGTTCAAGGAACAGGTGCTACGTGTCCTTGATATGTATGTCCCTGTCAGGCAGGGAAGAGATGGTCGAGTGAGGGAACCATGATTGACAAGAGAGGTTGAATGTCTTGGTAAGAGGAAGAAGGAAACTTATGTAAGGCTGTGGAAACAAGGTTCAGACAGGCGCTGGAGGGATATAAGCTAGCCAGGAGGGAACTGAAGAAAGGGATTAGGAGAGCGAAGAGAGGGCATGAAAAATCTTTGGCAGGTAGGATCAAGGAAAACCCCAAGGCCTTTTACACATATGTGAGAAATATGAGAATGATGAAAGCGAGGGTAGGTCCGATCAAGGACAGCAGCTGGAGATTGTATGTTGAGTCTGAAGAGATAGGAGAGGTCTTGAACGATACTTTTCTTCAGTATTTACGAATGAGAGGGACCATATTGTTGGAGAGGACAGTGTGAAACAGACCGGTAAGCTCGAGGAGATACTTGTTAGGAAGGAAGATGTGTTGGGCATTTTGAAAAACTTGAGGATAGACAAGCCCCCGTGCCTGACGGGATATATCCAAGGATTCTATGGGAAGCAAGAGATCAAATTGCAGAGCAATTGGCTATGATCTTTTCGTCCTCACTGTCAACAAGTGTGGTACCAGGGGATTGGAGAATGACGAATATCGTGCCCCTGTTCAAAAAAGGGAATAGGGATAACCCTGGGAATTACAGGCCAGTTAGTCTTACTTTGGTGGCAGGCAAAGTAATGGAAAGGGTACTGAGGGATAGGATTTCTGAGCATCTGGAAAGACACTGCTTGATAGAGATAGTCAGCACGGATTTGTGAGGGATAGGTCTTGCCTCACAATTCTTATTGAATTCTTTGAGGAGGTGATCAAGAGCATGGATGTAGGTAAAGCAGTGGATGTTGGGTACATGGATTTTAGTAAGGCATTTGATAACGTTCCCCATGGTAGGCTTATGCAGAAAGTAAGGAGGCATGGGATAGTGGGAAATTGACCAGTTGGATAACGAACTGGCCAACCAATAGAAGTCAGAGAGTGGTGGTGGATGGCAAATATTCAGTCTGGAGCCCAGTTACCAGTGGCGTACCGCAGGGATCAGTTCTGGGTCCTCTGCTGTTTGTGATTTTTATTAATGACTTGGATGAGGGAGTTGAAGGGTGGGTCAGTAAATTTGCAGACAATACGAAGATTGGTGGAGTTGTGGATAGTGAGGAGGGCTGTTGTCAGCTGCAAAGAGACATAGATAGGATGCAGAGCTGGGCTAAGAAGTGGCAGATGGAGTTTAATCCTGAAAAGTGTGAGTTTGTCCATTTTGGAAGGACAAATAATGCGGAATACAGGGTTAACGGTAGGGTTCTTGGCAATGTGGAGGAGCAGAGAGATCTTGGGGTCTATGTTCATAGATCTTTGAAAGTTGCCACTCGAGTGGAGAGAGCTGTGAAGAAGGCCTATGGTGTGATAGCGTTCATTAGCAGAGGGATTGAATTTCAGAGCCGTGAGGTGAAGATGCAGCTGTACAAAACCTTGGTAAGGTCACATTTGGAGTACTGTGTGCAGTTCTGGTCGCTTCATTTTAGGAAGGATGTGGAAGCTTTGAAAAAGGTGCAAAGGAGAGTTACCAGGATGTTGCCTGGAATGGAGAGTAGGTCTTACGAGGAAAGGTTGAGGGTGCTCGGCCTATTCTCATTAGAACGGAGAAGGATGAGGGGTGACATGATAGAGGCTTATAAGATGATCAGGAGAATGGATGGAGTAGACAGTCAGAGACCTTTTCCCCCGGGTAGAACAAACCATTACAAGGGGACATCAATTTAAGGTGAATGGTGGAAGATGGATAACGAACTGGCTAACCGATAGAAGTCAGAGAGTGGTGGTGGATGGCAAATATTCAGCCTGGATCCCAGTTACCAGTGGCGTACCGCAGGGATCAGTTCTGGGTCCTCTGCTGTTTGTGATTTTCATTAATGACTTGGATGAGGGAGTTGAAGGGTGGGTCAGTAAATTTGCAGATGATACGAAGATTGGTGGAGTTGTGGATAGTAAGGAGGGCTGTTGTCGGCTGCAAAGAGACATAGATAGGATGCAGAGCTGGGCTGAGAAGTGGCAGATGGAGTTTAACCCTGAAAAGTGTGAGGTTGTCCATTTTGGAAGGACAAATATGAATGCGGAATACAGGGTTAACGGTAGAGTTCTTGGCAATGTGGAGGAGCAGAGAGATCTTGGGGTCTATGTTCATACATCTTTGAAAGTTGCCACTCAAGTGGATAGAGCTGTGAAGAAGGCCTATGGTGTGCTCGCGTTCATTAACAGAGGGATTGAATTTAAGAGCCGTGAGGTGATGATGCAGCTGTACAAAACTTTGGTAAGGCCACATTTGGAGTACTGTGTACAGTTCTGGTCGCCTCATTTTAGGAAGGATGTGGAAGCTTTGGAAAAGGTGCAAAGAAGATTTACCAGGATGTTGCCTGGAATGGAGAGTAGGTCTTACGAGGAAAGGTTGAGGGTGCTAGGCCTTTTCTCATTAGAACGGAGAAGGATGAGGGGCGACTTGATAGAGGTTTATAAGATGATCAGGGGAATAGATAGAGTAGACAGTCAGAGACTTTTTCCCCGGGTGGAACAAACCATTACAAGGGGACATAAATTTAAGGTGAAAGGTGGAAGATATAGGAGGGATATCAGAGGTAGGTTCTTTACCCAGAGAGTAGTGGGGGCATGGAATGCACTGCCTGTGGAAGTAGTTGAGTCGGAAACATTAGGGACCTTCAAGCAGCTATTGGATAGGTACATGGATTACGGTTAAATGATATAGTGTAGATTTATTTGTTCTCAAGGGCAGCACGGTAGCATTGTGGATAGCACAATTGCTTCACAGCTCCAGGGTCCCAGGTTCGATTCCGGCTTGGGTCACTGACTGTGCGGAGTCTGCACGTCCTCCCCGTGTCTGCGTGGGTTTCCTCCGGGTGCTCCGGTTTCCTCCCACAATCCAAAGATGTGCAGGTTAGGTGAATTGGCCAATGATAAATTGCCCTTAATGTCCAAATTGACCTTGGTGTTGGGTGAAGGTGTTGAGTTTGGGTAGGGTGCTCTTTCCAAGAGCCGGTGCAGACTCAAAGGGCCGAATGGCCTCCTTCTGCACTGTAAATTCAATGATAATCTATGATTAATCTAGGACAAAGGTTCGGCACAACATCGTGGGCCGAAGGGCCTGTTCTGTGCTGTATTTTCTATGTTCTATGTTCATATAGGGGGGATGTCAGGCGTAGGTTCTTTACCCAGAGAGTAGTGGGGGCATGGAATGCACTGCCTGTGGAAGTAGTTCAGTCGGAAACATTAGGGACCTTCAAGCAGCTATTGGATAGGTACATGGATTACGGTAGAATGATGGGGTGTAGATTAATTTGTTATTAATCTGGGACAAAAGTTCGGCACAACATCATGGGCCAAAGGGCCTGTTCTGTGCTGTACTTTCTATGTTCTATGTTGTTTATGTTACTGTGATAAAAATGTTCAAAAAGCTCAATAAAATATTATTTTTAAAAAAACAATGTTTATTTTATTAACATTTTATAAACATCCAGTAAACAGTTTATCAACTACCAATCCTGACCACCCACATAAAGATACAGTACACTATAGATAACCCTTGATAACTTTCCAACAACATCCACAAGTTAAACCCTTTTTAAATAAAGACAGCAGGTTTACATTATCTAGGGAAACGGGTAATACTTTGAAATCATCAAGTGATCTTTAGATTGCAGCGAGAGATCATAACATCTTCTTGCTGTGAATGCAGCTCTTCAACTCTCAAAACCAAAAGACACACTGCAGCTATTTGATAATCACCCATTTCTTAAAAGTACATCCACCTGACAAAAGCCTCCACATCCTTCTGGCAGTGTGGCGACCAGAATTGTGCGCAATATTCCAAGTGCGGCCTTACCAAGGATCTATACAACTGTAGCATGACTTGCCAGTTTTTATACTCGATGCCCCGTCCAATGAAGGCAAACATTCCATTTGCTTTCTTGACTACCTTGTCCACTTCTGTTGCCGCCTTCAAAGATCTGTGGACCTGCACGCCCAGATTTCTCTGATTTTCTATATTCCTAAGAGTTTTTGCCATTTACGGTATATTTTCCCTCTATGCTAGACCTACCAAAATGCATTACCTCAGATTTGTCCGGATTAAACTCAATTTGCCATTTTTTAGCCCAAGTCTCCAACCTACCTATGTCCTGCTGTATCCTCTGACAATCCTCAACATATCTGCCACTCTACCAATCTTGGTGTCATCCGTGAACTTACTAATTGGACCAACTACATTTTCCTTCAAATCGTTTATGTACACTACAAACAACAGAGGCCCACACACAGATCCCTGTGGAACACCACTAGTCACAACCTTCCATTCAGAAAAACACCCTTCTACTGCTACCCCTTGCCTTCTGTGACCGAGCCAGTTCTGTATCCATCTTACCACCTCACCTCTGATCCTATGTGACTTCACCTTTTGTACCAGTCTGTCATGAGGCACCTTGTCAAAGGCTTTACTGAAGTCCACGTAAACAACATCCAACGCCCACCCCATATCAATCATCTTTGTCACCTCCTCAACAAACTCGATCAAGTTAATGAGGCATGTCCTCCACTTCACAAAACCATGCTGCCTATCACGTATGAGTCCATTTGTTTCCAAATGGGTATAAATCCTGTCCCTGAGAATTCTCTCCAATAATTTGCCGACTACCAACGTGAAGCTCACCGGCCTATAGGTTCCAGGATTATCCCTGTTACCTTTCTTAAATAGCGGTATCACATTAACTATTTATTTGACTATAAAGGGAAATTCTTTCTGCTAATGGTTGACTATTATTCCCGATGGATAGAGGTGCAAACCTTCATCACATCACATCACCTATTATCTCCTTGATGAAAACGTCTCTATAAATTCCATTCCAGATGTAGTCATCTCCAGTCTGCCAATGAATGCTTTCAATCCTTTGCAAAGTTGTATGGATTTGTACACCTCCAAACACCCTGGACTAATTGAGAAGCTGAGTGAGCAGTATGTACTGTCAAAGATTTCTGAAAGAAGAATGACAATTCTGGGCTTGCTCTGCTTTGCTATCGCATTAACTATTCTCTGGTCCTGTGGGATCTCACCTGTAGCCAATGACGATACAAAGATGTCAGTCAAGGCCCCAGCAATTTCCTCCCTTGCTTCCCTCAGTATTCTGGGGTAAATCCCATCCATCCCAGGAGACTTATCTACATTAATATCTTTTAAAAGACCCAATACCTCCTTTTCGATGTTAATATGATCCACACTGTCCGCAAACCCTACTCCAGAATCATCTTCCACAAAGTCCCTTTCTTTGGTGACCATACGTAGAAAGCAGGTGGGCTTAAAGATGCATGCATAAATTTGTATTGCACATATGATCCATTTATGTATTCCAATTTTTTTGTACTGTGTTTCAGAGTCATAGAGGTTTATAGCACAGAAAAGGCCAATCACACCTACGCCGGTCAAAAACAACCACCTAAGTATTCTATCCTAATTGTTTTGCTGGATAATATAAGATGAATTTATTCTCAGAAGTTTATCCCTTTTCTGTTGCAGAAGAGCAATGTCCTGGCCTGTCTTCCTCCCAGCTACACCCCTCGCCAGTATCAAAGCCGTGACACAGAGTAAGTAATATATCACTGAAGGGGGTTATCATAATGGCATTATGCACATTTTCAACGCAGCTATTGAGTACTTTGATCCCAGAAGTTCCAAGATGTATTCTACACCTCCATACTATTTTACAAATATTATGCAAAAGTCTGTTCTCTTAAAGGGAAACTCTCTTTGGTGGTTTAACCAGTGCCCCCGAATGAGTGCAGAACTCCTTCAGATGTAGATAAGAATCCTGTTGCTCTGAGGTTACTTTGAGAAAGCTTTCGCTGTTGGTGTCCTTCATTTCTGATGTAGCAGGCGTGGCACTCCTCAGGTTCAGGAAACTCTATCCATGCTTTTCCATCCATTGAGATTAGGGAAGATTTGTTTCATCGAATGATGCCTGATTATATCCTGACATGGAGCAATACCTGCATGATTCTGGTCTGTAACCCATACCCTCTCACCTGTAGTATGAAAGATAGAACAGTTTAGGCCTATACTCTCTAGAGTTTAGACGAATGAAGGGAGATCAAATTGAGATATACAAGATGATAAAAGGATGGATAAAGTGGACGTGGAGCAGATGCTTCTTCTTATGGGACTTTCAAGGATGAGAGGTAGCAAATTTAAAATAAGAGTTGAGGAGAAACTACTTCTCCCAAAGCGTAGTGAATCTGTGGAATTCGCTACCCCAGAGTGCGGTGGATGCTGGGACAGTGGGCAACTTTAAGGAGGAGTTAGACAGATTTTTAATTGGTAATGGGTTGAAAGGTTATGGAGGACAGGCAGAGCGGTGGAGTTGGCCAGGATGAGATCAACCATGATCGAATGGTGGAACAGACTCGATGGGCCAAATGGCCTAATTCTGTTCCTATATATGATGAATTTATAATAATAATAATAATCGCTTATTGTCACAAGTAGGATTCAATGAAGTTACTGTGAAAAGCCCCTAGTCGCCACATTCCGGCACCTGTTCGGGGACGCCGGTACGGGAATTGAACCCGCGCTGCTGGCAT
The DNA here is from genome assembly GCF_047496885.1 of Scyliorhinus torazame. Taxonomy (NCBI): domain Eukaryota; kingdom Metazoa; phylum Chordata; class Chondrichthyes; order Carcharhiniformes; family Scyliorhinidae; genus Scyliorhinus; species Scyliorhinus torazame. The sequence goes on from NW_027308923.1 coordinate 52,262, forward strand.
TGTTCTGCATTACAAGCCAGCTGTTTAGCCCACTGTGCTGAACCAGCCCCTGAACTTATGAACCTCTATTCCGAATCGGAAGATATTGAGCTCTTATGTTTCTGGTTGAAAGTATGAACTCACTCGGTAGAGCTTCTATCTATCTCGATCATGGTCTTCCACCATGACATTCTGTATGAAGGTGTGGGGCAGGAAGGGAAATTGAGTCTTTAGATACCGGGCAAATCCCCAATGTAATGGCGTTGAACGATAACGAAGCAGAGCAAGCCCAGAGTTGTCATTCTTCTTTCAGAGGTCTTTGACTGTACATACTGCTCACTCAGCTTCTCAATTAGTCCAGGGTGTTTGGAGGTGTACAAATCCATACGACTTTGCAAAGGATTGAAAGCATTCATTGGCAGACTGGAAATGACTACATCTGGAATGGAATTTATAGAGACGTTTTCATCAAGGGGATAATAGGGGATGTGATGTAGGTTTGCACCTCTATCCATCGGGAATAATAGTCAACCATTAGCAGAAAGAATTTCCCTTTATAGTCAAATAAATCCATGCCAAGGTGCTCCCAAGGCCTTGATGAGATGGAAGAGTGGCACTTTCTGCTCCTGCGGTGCAGGTGACAGAGTTAGAAACCATCTGTTCAATTGAGTGTGAAATCCTTGGCCACTATACAGACTGATGTGCCCTGTGTCAAAGCTTGGTTATGCCAATTTGTTCTTTGGGGAATCTTCTTTAGATGGTGACACGGTAGCACGGTGGTTAGCACTGCTATCTCACAGTGCCACGGACCCGGGTTCAATTCCAGCCAAGGGCGATTGTGTGAAGCTTGCACGTTCTCTCCGTGACGGTGTGGGTTTCCTCCGGGTGCTCCGGTTTCCTCCAGGTGCTCCGGTTTCCTCCCACGAGTCCTGGAAAGACGTGCTATTGGTAATTTGGACATTCTGAATTCTCCCTCGTTGTACCTGAACAGGCGCTGGAGTGTGGTGACGAGGGGATTTTCACAGTAACTTCATTGCAGTATTAATGTAAGCCTACTTGTGACAATAAAGATTATTATAAAAATTGCAGTGTTAATGTAAGCCTACTTATAACAACAATAAAAATTATTATTGTTATTGTGATACCACCACACTTGTACACCAGGGGATCGTCCACAAGTGCCACTCTTCATAATATTGCTTGAAGACAGGATTGCTTGCGTTGTACTATGGCCACCTGGCAGAGAGTACTTGTGAATCTGGGCATATTCTTCATCCTGTGTTTGAGTCATATGTAATTCACACAACTTCTGGGCTGTTGTTAGAAGTTTATGGGAATGTGGCGAGGAACTGGGCCTAGATGGGGTGTTCTTTCACAGAGGGTCGGTGCAGACACAACAGAGCGAATGGCCTCCTGTACTGCAGCAATTATATGAGCTGCTTTCAAAGAACAAAGAAAAGCACAGGACAGATCAGGCCCTTCGACCCTCCAAGCATGATACCCTAACTAAAAAAACACCTTCTGCCCTTACTCGGTCCGTATCCCCCTATTCCTCCCTAATCATGTACCCAGCCAGATGGCCCTTAAATGTTGCTAATGTGCCTGCTTCCACCACATCCTCTGGCAGAGCATTCTAGGCATCCACCACTCTCTGCCTGAAAAACCTATCCCGCACATCTCTCTTAAACTTTCCCCCCTCTCACCTTGAATTACAAGGAATTGACACTTCCACCCCTGGAAAGGCCTCTGACGATCCATCCTGTCTATGCCTCTCATAATTTTGTATAATCTTGTAGAGAGGTTGAGTAGACTGGGACTGTACTCGTTGGAATTTAGAAGGATGAGGGGGGAGCTGATAGAAACATATAAAATTATGAAGGGAATAGATAGGATAGATGCGGGCAGGTTGTTTCCACTGGCGGGTGAAAGCAGAACTACGGGGCATAGCCTCAAAATAAGGGGAAGTAAATTTAGGACTGTGTTTAGGAGGAACTTCTTCACCCAAAGGGTTGTGAATCTATGGAATTCCTTGCCCAGTGAAGCAGTAGAGGTGCCTTCATTAAATGTTTTTAAGATAAAGATAGATAGTTTTTTGAAGAATAAAGGGATTAAGGGTTATGGTGTTCGGGCGGAAAGTAGAGCCGAGTCCACAAAAGATCAGCCATGATCTCATTGAATGGTGGAGCAGGCTCGAGGGGCCAGATGGCCTACTCCTGCTCCTAGTTCTTATGTTCTTATGGTTAGTGTCCCCCCCCCTTTCTGTCTCCGCCTCTTAAAAGTGGCGTTAAGTATGGCTGGTGTGAACTTATGGTTACTGCAGATGGTGGATATTTCGGTCAAGCCAAAGTGCTGCCTCATCTGGTTCCAGGTTCTGAGCGTGGTTACCACCACTAGGCGTGTTGAGTGTTTTTTTGACTGGGATGGGAGCACTACCGTGGTGAGGGCCCAGAGGGGTGTTCCTGTAGAGGAGGTCTCGTCCATTCTCACCCATTCTGTGTCTGGTTCTTTCACCCATCGCCTCACGCTTACCGACGTGGCTGCCCAAAGGTAGTACTGTAGGTTGGGGATGGCAGGCCCCCCCCCCCCCCCCCCCCCCCCGTTGGACTTTTTGGGGGATCCTTGGGTTCTTTCTCTCTCTCTCTCTCTCTCTCTCTCTCTTCCCCCCCCCCCCCCCCCCCCCCCCCCCAAAGCCCCCACCCTCACCCCAAACACACACAAACACCATAATCATCTTGAAAAACATCTTGGGGATGTAGGTCAGTGTGGACCTGAACAGGAACAGCAACCTGGGCTGAACGCTCATCTTGATCCTCGCCATTGTACCCTCCCCGCCATGGGGAGCAGAAGTGAATCCCATCTCTGTAGGTCTTTTTGCACTTCCTCCGCCAGACTGGTCAGGTTCCACTAGTGGATCTGTGCCCAGTCATGGGAAATCTGGATCCCAGATTGCAGAATTATTTTTGAGCTAGTTTGAATGCCAGTTCAGCCCCTCTCCCCCACCAGCTCTGCCTCTTTTCCTCTCAGGTTCACAGGGAATACTTCACTCTTGCTCAGGTTGAGTTTGTAGCCCAAGAAAGCTCCATACTCTCTCAGGAGCCTCATGATCCCTTCCATGCCACTTTGCGAATCCGAAATGTAGAGGAGTAGGTCATCCGCACAGAGCGAGACTGTGCTGTCTGTCTCCTCTTCGGATTCCCTTCCTACTTCTTGCCGCTCTGAGGGCAATTGCCAGCGTTTCGATTGCCATGACAAATAAGAGCGGGGACAGCAGGCATCCGTGCCTTGTGCCTCTGTATAGCTGGAAGTATTCAGAGCTGGTCCTTATGCTCGCCTTGGGGGCATTGTACAGGAGTTTCACCCATGAGGCGAACCCTGTCCCGAGCCCAAACCGCTCTAGTACCTCAATGAGGTATTTCCACGCGACTCTGTCAAAGGCTTTTTCTGCATCCAGGGAGACGATCACCTATGGTGTTCTCTGCCCGGATGGGCTCATTATCACGTACAGCAGTCGTCTGATGTTCGCTGTTAGCTGTCTACTCTTAACCAAGCCCATCTGGTCCCCTGCGACCACCTCTGGTATGCAGTTCTCCAGTCGCTTAGCCAGGATGTTTGCGAGTGTTTTTGCGTCCCTATTGAGCAGCAAAATGGGTCTTTATGAACCGCATTCTGTTGGGTCTTTGTCCTTTTTGGGTGTTAGCGGTATGGTGGTTTGTGTTAGCGTTGGAGGCAGGGTGCCCCTCGACTGCGAACATCTCCCGCAGGTGCCGGGCCAGGGCCGTTCCAAATTTTCTTGTGGAAGTCCACCGGGATCCTGTCACGTCCCGGCACCTTCCCCGCCTACATGGTGTTTATGCTCCCCATGACCTGTCCCAGTCCGAGTATGCTTCCAGCCCCCTCTGTCTGTCGTACCGAGCGACTGGCATGTCCAGTCCGTCGAGGAACTGTTTGATCCCCGTGCTCGGAGGTACACAGCCCCTGTCGAAGACCTCGAACGCTTCGTGGACCTGTTTTGGTTTGGCTAACAGTCCGCCTCTGCTATCCTCCACCTGTGCTATTTCCCTCGTGGCTGCCTGTTTCTCAGCTGGTGAGCCAGCAGGCAGCTAGCCTTGTCTCCGTGTTCGTAGGACCCCGTGTCTGACGGAGTTGGTGCACTGCCTTCCTGCTGCATAGCCGGTTAAAGTCCATTTGTAGCTTTTTTTTTCTCCGTCAGAAGCTCTATGCTTGGGGCCTCCAGAATGGAGTTGATCAGTTGTTGCCTAGCAGCCCTCTCCTCCCTATCTCTGCTTGCCTTATAGGCAATAATTTCTCCTCTAATCACAGCCTTTAGCGTCTCCCAGAATGTGGAAGGTGAGACTTCCCCGTTCCGGTTGTTAGTAACTCGCCTTTGGCCTGTGATGTTGGGGGAGGCAGTGTAGCACAGTGGTTAGCACTGTTGTTTCACAGTGCCAGGGGCCCGGGTTTGATTCCTGGCTTGGGTCTGTATCTGTGTAAAGGCTGCACGTTCTCCCTGTGTCTGCGTGGGGTTCCTCCGGGTGCTCCGGTTTCCTCCCGCAAGTGCCGGAAAATGGGCTTGTTAGGTGAATTGGACATTCTGAATTCTCCCTTAGTGTACCCGAACAGGCACCGTAGTGTGGCGACTAGGGAATTTTCACAGTAACTTCATTGCAATGTTAATGTAAGTCTACTTGTGACATTAATAAAGATTATTAAAAAAGATCTTGTCGGCCAGGTGGCCGTGTCCAACCTCCATGTGGGGCGTTGGGCATGGCCCGTCTCCAACCTCACATCTATATAATGTGGAGTGTGGTCGGAGATTACAATCGTGGACTTTTCCGCTCTCACCATCTCTGGAAGCACCGATTTCCCCACTAGAAAGAAATCGACACATAGACCTTGTGTACTGCCGAGAAAAAGGAAAATTCCTTTCCACCTAGGTGCATGACCTGCCATGGGTCCACTGCCCCCATATGCTCCATAAATGTTCCCAGTTCTCCATGCCTGCCGTTTTCCCCGTTCTGGGGCTCTGTCCATTGGTGGGTTATGTACACAAGCCCCTCCTCCCTGATCAATCGCTGCATATCTATGTTGGGATTTTCGCCATAGGCATCTTTACAAATTCTGTGTCATCCCAGTTGGGAGTATACACATTGACCAGGACTACTGGTGTCCTGTCTAGGGCACCCCCCCCCCCCCCCCCTACCCCCCACGCACGCACACACTCGTCCTGTAGCAGAAATGGTATGTATGTCCCACCCAGCCCTTCCTGACCTGCAGTCGGACCTTCTCCCTCAGGTGCATCTCTTGGAAGAAGACTATGCCAGCTTTCATAGGCTTCGCCCACCCGAAAAGTCTGGATCTTTTCACTGGGCTGTTAAGTCCCTTGACGTTCCAGGGTTCCAGGTGATTATCCTGATGGGGGTTTTTGTCCCCTTCCTCCTGCGGGCTCAACCATTCTTACCTTGTGGATGTGCTCCTGCACTCCAGGGTTTCCCTTTGTTAGGAGCCATCCAAAATGGCCACGGTCACCATTCTCACCATGAAGCTTGGCCCCTGCACTCCAGGGTTTCCCTTTGTCCCAGGGACCACCCGACATGGCCGCCAACGGTGTGGATGAGTCCCTGCACTCCGGAGTTTCCCTTTGTTCAGGGACCCTCAAAAGTGCCTACTTGCAGTGCCACCTTGTTCCAAGTCTCCGCGAGTTACCTGCTGAAGCCAGTCTAGAGCCATCTCACCCCCCCCCCCCCCCCCCCCGTTTTATTCCCCCTGCGGTTTTGTTTCCCCCCCTCTTGTTGCCCCACTTCTGTTTACCCTTCTGCTCTCCCCCCCGCTCCCTCCGGGTGTTGTTTCTTTTTCTGCACCCCCCACTGCCAGACTCTCGATGCTCCACGGCCATCATCTTACTCGCACCTCCTGCCACTAGTTTTCCTGCTGGTGAGGTGGCCCCCTTCCTGGGATCGGTCTAACCCCCTGCTACATTCGCTCTGTTGGTGTCCCCTCTATCTCCTCCTCCTCGTGACCTGCGCTGTGCTGCACACGTCCCCTCCTTTCTACGAACTGGTTCCCCCGTTCATAATGAGGCGATGCATTCCTTGCAAAATTGTCCGTAGGTTTTCTTTGCCTCCTCTATACCTTCCTTATCGCTGTCTCCCTTGCTGCCTGTCTAAACCTTTCTTATGGTGAACTCGTCGACTTCTGTAGGGGCAATAAAGTAATGTTCCTTGCCTGATATGTTACCCAGAGCCTGGCTTGGTGCAGCATCCTGAATTTAATTTTGTTCTTGTATAGGACCGATTTTGCCTGATTAAATTCTGCCCTGCCCTTTGTCTGCCCCAATGTCCTGGTAGACTCTGATTTTATGTCCCTTCCAGTTTCATATTGTCGTCTGTCTGGTCCAGCGAAGGATCCTTTCCCAGCCCTCGTATCTGTGCAGCTTCTCTATGACCGCTCTCGGCTGCTCCCCCACTGTCGGTTTTGGTCCAAGCGACCTGCAGTGGGAGCTGGGCCCTCGGCGATTGTAATATCGGACCATACTCCACATTATGTGGACGTCTGATTGGAGATGGGCCGCGTCACTCCGTTGAGGTTGGACACGTTGTTCTTTGCAGATAAGGGGCTTTGTCAAAGGGTAGCTTTGGCCATCAGGAACGACATAGGTTTTGATAAGAATGGGGGCGTTTCGTCCTTCCATGTTCTGGAACGAGTTGAAGATGGTGGGAGGTAATCTTGTATAGGGCCCACAGCGCTATGGTTGGCAGGGTGGAAAGGCAGAGGTTGGTTGACTCAATTTTGGGGGTGGATTGGCAGTACTCAATGGTCTCTACAGCGGAGTTGTTAGTGGAGAGAAAGAGGCTACCAAATGGAGTTTGAACTTGAATTGACAAGGAAGGTGGTGAGCCAACTTCGTCTTTTGTGTGGGGCTTTTTATGAGCCCAGAGCCAGTGTCTATTCGCTCACCAGCTGAGGCGGCAGGCAGCCGTACAAAAGATAGCCCAGGTTAAGGCTGAGGGGGGAGGGCTGGTCACTGCTCCAGACAAGATTCATGGAGCTTTTGAGGCTTTCTATTGGCGGCTGTACAGGTCTGAGCCGCCAGAGGGTGGCTCAGGGGTGGAGCAGTTTTTGGATGGGTTGGACTTCCCTGGAAGCACCGTTGGGGTTGGAAGATGTTGGAAGAAGGGCAGCACGGTAGCATTGTGGATAGCACAATTGCTTCAAAGCTCCAGGGTCCCAGGTTCGATTCCGGCTTGTGTCACTGTCTGTGCGGAGTCTGCACATCCTCCCCGTGTGTGCGTGGGTTTCCTCAGGGTGCTCCGGTTTCCTCCCACAGTCCAAAGATGTGCAGGTTAGGTGGATTGGCCATGATAAATTGCCCTTGGTGTCCAAAATTGCCCTTAGTGTTGGGTGGGGTTACTGGGTTATGGGGATAGGGGGGAGGTGTTGACCTTGGGTGGGGTGCTCTTTCCAAGAGCTGGTGCAGACTCGATGGGCCAAATGGCCTCCTTCTGCACTGTAAATTCTATATTCTATGTTATGGATTGTATTGGTTCCATGCAATCAGGAAAGGCACTGGGACAGTACGGTTTTCCGGTGGAATTCTACAAACAGTTTGCAGTCTTATTGGTGCCACATTTCCTGGGAATGTCCCATAATTCTCTGTCAAGGAGAGTGCTGCCAGCCACATTGGTGCAGACGTCGATCTCCCTGATCCCGAAAAAGGGCAAGGATCCCGTGGAGTGTGGGTCTTACAGGCCTATTTCACTGTTGAATACTGATGCTAAGGTATTAGCTGAGGTTCTGGCGAAGCGTCTGGCGAGGTGCTTGCCAGAGGTGATTCCCTGAGCACGAAACAGGATTTGCTAAGGGCCGACAGTTGTTGCCTAACATCAGGAGACTTTCGAACGTGGTCCTGTCGCGCTCTATGGGGCAGCTGCCTGAGGTAATCATTTCCATGGTTGCAGAGAAGGCTTTTGATCGGTTGGAGTGGACGCACCCCTTTGTGGTCTTGGGATGATTTGGATTTGGACCAACGCCTACCTCCTGGGTGAGACTGTTGTATAGTGCCCCTATGGGTAGTGTCTGGACCAATGAGGTGAGCTCAAGGTATTACCGGTTATATAAGGGCACGAGGCAAGGTTGCCCACTGTCCCCTCTGTTGTTTGAGCTAGCGATTGAGCCATTGGCCATTGCACTTAGATCGTCAGGGAAGTGAAGAAGTATTGGGGAAGTGGTGAGGAGCATATGGTGCCCCTTTATGCGGACAATTTGTTGTTGTACATTTCTGATCCTCTCGCTAGTGTTGGAGGGATAATTGTACTGTTGAGGAAGTTTGAATCCTACTTGGAGTACAAATTAAATGTGTGCAAAATCTTCCCAGTGAATCCCCTGGGGAGTGGGGCAGATTTAGGGAGCTGCCGTTGAAGCTGGCCAAGATGAAGTTTAGATATTTAGTGATTCGGGTGGCGTATGCTTGGGCTCTGTTACACAAACGAACTTGGCCAGTCTGGTAGAGTTGGTGAAGGGGCACTTGAGGTGGGATGCCCTCCCACTTTCCTTGGTGGTGTAAGGGTTCATTTACTCCACACGCGGTGGTCTCCGCTACCACTCTTGGAAGCGAGTGTCTCTCTCCTGCAGGTGGTGGTAAACTGTGGAAGTATCACACTGGGATGACTTCACAGTGAGTGTTTTCGAGGCGCCCAGACCTTTACGGTTCTAGACTTCGGAATTATGTTCTGACTCTGTGATTCACCAGAATGAAAAGAGAGATGAGTGGGTGACACAAAAGGCCAAATTCTATTCAGGAAGGGAAGAAGTCAACAAGACCAGTCAATATACACAGAGACAACCAGCTACCAATATGGAAGAAATAAAGGACTATAGCGGCACAACAAATATCTTTAAATTTACACAGATTTACACAATTCCCAACCACCCTTCCTCAACACCTAGCTAATTGGGGATTTCAGGGGACTGAAAGGATATACTCACTAATCCTGGGGCGAGTAAATTTTAAAGTCTTTTCAGTTGTTTGGAGCAGTCGAAGTTGGTTGATTGCTAGTGTCTTCTGTCGGTCCCTGGGTCATAGATTTCAGTCTTCACTTCTTGCTTGTCCACCAACTAACTGACTTCTCTCTCTTCTCCTGCTCTGTGCTTCTGCTCTGAGTCCAATATTTTAAAAGAAACGACCTTTACAATTTTGGCTGGCTCCTGGCTGATGGGGTGAGGAATGGTTCAGGATGGCCTGTATGAGTGTTAACCATTTTCCCATCAGGATGGTTTGTACGACAAAGGCCGGGACTCAAACCTGTTGGAATCTTGTAGACTTCCTGGAGTTACCAATGTGCTCCCCCATTGTTTTCCAGTTTCGAGCCCGGGCTAACCCACCCATTTTGCATAACTATCTGGCTAGTTTTGGTCATGACTCATAGCCCCTTTGTCATCTTTCAGGTGGGTTTGATCAGGCTGTGTATTTCTGTGTCTGTCTGCAGCCATTTTGAGCCCATGTGGGTTTTTAAACATTACATTTTTTAATTGGCCGTATTTCA
>NW_027308924.1:0-7500 GCF_047496885.1 Scyliorhinus torazame
AGGATTTACCCTCACAATCTGCCTTACTCGAAGGATGATTTATTTTTTGACCTCCTTTTACCAGTAATGGATGCAATATTTTTAGTGCTGTCACCAAGATATCTTGCAGACTTTTTCTCAGGATCAGCATCTGCTAATTTGCTGATTTCACACCCAACCTGAGTTTTATGTCCCCTCGATCCACAGAATATCCTTACAGAAATCAATCACATGACTTTCCAGACTAAACTCGGCAGGTAAAGTCTGACTCACAAATAGACCAGAAACTTCTAATATTCTCGCCTTTGTGCCGGTTAGAAACTTCTAATATTCCAACCGTTTGTTGCGAACTTGAAACTTCTAATATTCGAGCCCCCTCTGCTGATTTAGAAACTTCTACTGTTCTAGCCTCGTTTTACCTAGAAACTTCTAATATTCTAGGTCTCCACGCTGGATGCCATGGAGAAAGCAAAACAGCCGGCTGGGCGCAATTCACACGGTGTTAACACGACGGCTGCCATGTGGAAAATAAAGCAACCCATTCGGCGTAATTGGCAGGGTTTTAATTAAAACGTTGGGCGCCATGTTTTTGAAAACTCACCACTATTCTTAGAAGTCCCCCGATACCAAAAAGGGGCGACATTCTAAATGGTGATCAGGGATTCTCACTCCGCGACTCCGATGCAGGCTTCAGTGGGTGCTATTCAGGTCAAACTATGTTTTCTAGTTATCCCCCGGTATAACCCATGCCTTCGCCGAAGATTTCATCTACTTACCACTTAGTAGCATCGATCCTGGGTCCCGCATTGCTAAGTAAGTAAAGTACACTTTGGAATAACCACTATTTCAGGTTAAATTAAGTTATTTAATTATTATATTTTTTCTTTTAAAAGCTGCAAATACTTTCTTTACAGAAAGGAAAAAGACCTTGCTTCTGGGTCCTTCTGGGTGGTTGAAGGGACCTTCAGGCCCACCTTGACAATCAATCTTCTTTATAAAGTCTGGTCTTCTTTAGATGTAATCGCTGATGAGCTTGGTTGCTGTGTCCTGTCTTTCCCATGTACCGAGCTGTGAGAGCTGGCTCTGCTGGCTATCTCTGAGCTGACTCTTTAAATTCTAGTCTTCCTGAGATGTATTAGCTGTTTTAGCTCGGCTGCTATGCCTTGTCTTTCCCATGGCCGAGCTGACTGTAATCTGACTCTGAGCTGCTTGTTTCTTCTCTGCTTCTCTCTCTCCCTCCCTCTGAGTTCTGGTTCTGGTTCTGGTAGTTCCTGCCCTGGTCTCTGGGTTTATATATTTTTCTAACAGTTATCTAGCTTTTATGATTTTATTGTAAAGTAACTTATTTCACTTTGATTGTAAAAAGTATCTTTGATCTAAACTGTCTAATCCAACTACGTATTCATTTTGACATAACTCCATCTCAGAGATCTGATTACAGTGTTTCCTGTGTGATGATCAAAATGCTTTGGTTTCAAGAGGTGTTACTTTTAATTCCTGTCATTTCTGTAGTTTTATTTTCCAATTGTGTCCTCAGCTCATAATTTTGACTTTGATTTTGGCTTTGAATTATGTTTCTCGTAGACTGATAGTCTCCAGTTTTCTTTAATTTACCAGGTTTAGCAAATTTTCACATCTAGAATTATCACCAAATTCAACTGAACCTCATCCTTTTTTCCAGCTGCTAACTAAGACAGTTACTTTCAATGAAGGTGTGAGCCATTGTTTTTGGCTTCATTCAAAATCCTGTTTGTCTTGTTTGCTGAGCCTGCTTGAGCAAGGCTATCTGCATTTTACAATCCTCTCCTGGCAGCTGCTGTTAACCCTTTGTGGGATCTTTCCCTGTATCCTCTCTTGTTTCTCTCAGACCAGATATTGCCAGACTTCCATGTTTCAAATGACACATCTTTCCATATTTTCAATAACAACTCTCCCACCGGGATGGTGCCGAGAAGAGTGGACACCTTTTGGAAGGAAGTCGCCTGCTGCGGTCCGGCCACGGGAGCGGATACATTTACAAAGTGAATCACCGCTGCCCCGAAACGGACCTTTAGGTGCAGCAGACGGCCTGGCACCGGCTCCTTGACCGCCCAAGATCTCCGGCTGAAAATGTGGAGCCAACAAGATAGCCACCCCGCCCGAACGTGGGGCCAGGTGACTCATGGAGACTCCTCCTTGCCCCTCCAGGGTCCACTGAGCTTCGTCACCCGGATAGCCTGGGTTTCCTGCAGGGAGCACACCCCGTACTTTCCGTCCCGGAGGATAGACAGGAACTGGAGACGGTGGTGCGCGTGGCTGCTGCCGTTGATGTTGAGGCTGGCCATGGTTACCTCCATGTCAGCAGCAATAGTTATCCATCACCTTTAGTGCTCAGAGTGGGGGTACCGCCCCCTCCACTCCCTCAGGAGTCCCACAAGGAACGGAGCAGCTTGGCGCTGCTCCTCCTGGTGTTGATCGAACTCCCGGGCCTCTCTGACATAGGCCCGGGCGGAGCCAAGGAGCAGCCCCAGGTTTCCCCAGCTGCCCAGGGCCAGCCGCACACAGTCCAGGTGACCATGGTGCGTTCCCAGAAATGTCCGGAGTTCCCCAGGGGGGACAAGGGGAGACTCGGTGCCGGGTGTGAGGGTGCCCTCTGCCTCGCTGCAGAGCGCGTCTAAATCCTCCTCCTCACCCGCCACCGAGCAGCCTTCCTCCTCCGAACGGTCACCTCCCGAGCTCGAGTCACCCGCCACATGGAGTATGGCGGGCGGCACGGGCCCACCGGCTAACCCTTGGCCCGAGTCGACACCACCCCCCAGGGTCGTCCTCAGGCAGGTCCCTCGCAGGCTCCTCCCGCAGCTCAGGGCCCATGGACGGCGCCTCCACCCACGCCGGCGACTCCGGGACCTCGGGGAGGCCCCCCGGAAACATGTCCGGGTTGAAAACAGGGCTCTCCGGCGTCGCCCGCCCGGGTGTAGAGGGCGGGGAGCCTTCCCCGTCCTCCCCCGTCCACGGCCCACAGCGGCACGATGAGCGGTCGCTGCTGCTGCCGGCCCCCGGCGATGGTGAAGAGGAGGCGTCCGGGGAGGAAACTTGCACCGGGCGGGACGGGCCCCCAGGGGCTTCGTCTCCACTCGACCCCGGGTCCTCCTGCTCGGGGGACGACAGCAGCTCGAGTGGCTCGGGGGCCTCGGAGGCCCCCCCCGGCCTGGCTTCTCTTCATTGTGTGCCCCGGGCCAGGCGTCAGGGGGATGGGCACCAACACGGGAGAGATGGGGCAGGAGGAGCTCGGTGGGGAGGGAGGGCGGGACGTTTGATAGAACAACACGTTCTGCGGTGGCCTCCAGCGTCTCCACCGCCACGTGTGCCCCGCCCACCGTGAGCCCCCTTTCCAGGGCCCGGTGGGCCGCCTGCTCGGCCCGCAGGAAGAACCCGGCCTTGCCGTACATCCGCGAGGCGGCTACGATGGCCGAGGGGCCGACAGCCCCGCCCATCGAACGGGTGCCCGCCTCAATGGTCATGGTAGGGTGGGCATAGCACTTCACCCCCAGCTGTCGCGTGAGCAGGCGGGAGGGCGAGGGCACCGCGGGGGCAGCGGAGCGACGGGAGGCTGCCGCCCCCACATAATGTCTTGTCCGCCCTGCCCCCGGCAGAGTGGAGGATGCCCCCGAGGTGCTGGCCAGAGGGTGGGAGGGCAGGAGGCTGGGCCTGCAGCCCTGGATGGTCCCACTCCCACCTCAGGCAGAGGGGTGGGAGGACAGGAGGCCGGGCCTGCAGCCCTGGATGGTCCCACTCCCACCTCAGGCAGAGGGGTGGGAGGGCAGGAGGCCGGGCCTGCAGCCCTGGATGGTCCCAGTCACACCTCAGGCAGAGGGGTGGGAGGACAGGAGGCTGGGCCTGCAGCCCTGGATGGTCCCACTCCCACCTCAGGCAGAGGGGTGGTGGGACAGGAGGCGGGGCCTGCAGCCCTGGATGGTCCCACTCCCACCTCAGGCAGAGGGGTGGGAGGACAGGAGTTTGGGCCTGCAGCCCTGGATGGTCCCACTCCCACCTCAGGCAGAGGGGTGGGAGGACAGGAGGCCGGGACTGCAGCCCCAGGCGGTCCCACTCCCACCTCAGGCAGAGGGGTGGGAGGACAGGAGGCTCGGCCTGCAGCCCTGGATGGTCACACTCCCACCTCAGGCAGAGGGGTGGGAGGGCAGGAGGCCGGGCCTGCAGCCCTGGATGGTCACACTCCCACCTCAGGCAGAGGGGTGGGAGACAGGAGACCGGGCCTGCTGCCCTGGATGGTCCCAGTCCCACCTCAGGCAGAGGGGTGGGAGGGCAGGAGGCTGGGCCTGCAGTCCTGGATGGTCCCACTCACACCTCAGGCAGAGGGGTGGGAGGACAGGAGGCCAGGCCTGCGGCCCTGGATGGTCCCAGTCCCACCTCAGGCAGAGGGGTGGGAGGACAGGAGGCCGGGCCTGCAGCCCTGGATGGTCCCAGTCCCACCTCAGGCAGAGGGGTGGGAGGACAGGAGGCTGGGCCTGCAGCCCTGGATGGTCCCACTCCCAACTCAGGCAGAGGGGTGGGAGAACAGGAGGCCGGGCCTGCAGCCCTGAATGGTCCCACTCCCACGTCAAGCAGAGCGGTGGGAGGACAGGAGGACGGGCCTGCAGCCTTCGATGCTCCCACTCCCACCTCAGGCAGAGGGGTGATCAAACCGTGATCTTTATCAATGATGAGAAGGCGGAGACAGTGGAAGTTTAAACTGGACAGATATTTCACAGCTGGATTCACACAATACAGACAGCAATGTCTCGTAGATTGTGGAAGTGCCACAAATGTTGTCAAATGCAGGACGCGGGGTCCCTCAATGTTTCAATCTTGCTGAGAAACTGTCAGCCCACAGGGACAACATTTCTGTTTAGTAGGATTGATGCACAAGTTAAAATAGTTCCATTTCAAAGTTTAAAATAACCAGTCATTGCTCTGTGCAGCTTTCGGAATCTGTCAGTGGAATTTACTTCACACAGGCAAGTTTAACAAGTGTATGGGGAACTGATTAGAAGTTTTGATGTAGATATTCCTGCATTATGGAAATGTGTGAGATCTTTTCCGGGTTGGGAAATGGATTGAGGATCAAAGGAAGCAGTTGTTTTTTAACTCCATTAGACTGAGAGCCTTGAAGATTCACAACTTCCATGTGCTGTGAGAAAGGATTGATTAACCAAGGCCTATTATTCAAATACTTCAGACAAGTGACAAAGCAACTTGAAATCAGAGCTTAAACTTCATGTTTGAATGTGAAGGGCTGAGTTCATGATTGTAATGAACAAGAGTCCACCCTGGGAGTCTGTGCAGTTTAAGTTCTGCTTTTCCAAAAAATAAAAATAACTATCTGCAATGAAAAATTCCTTGGACAGGACAGAGGGATTTTGACTCTGTATTTAACCCCAGACAGTATTTGTGTTGTGAGTGTTTGATGGGCAGTGTAGATGGAGCTTTACTCTGAAACACTGGAATTCAGTCTCAGGGCTGATTTAATCAAAATGCTTCAGAATAATAATTGATATTGTACATCTCGTGTGTGTCTCAGTGACAGCTCTGAAACATGTACAGCACAATCTCATCCTGTTTCTGTGTCTCTCTCTCTCTCTCGCTGAAATTAGCTGGTCCATTTCCTAAATTACCACCTTTCAAAAGGGCTCCATTGCCTGTGAAACAGTTTGTGATACCCAAAGGTTATGAAAAGTGCTTCAGAATTATCTGTCCCCAAGCTGCTGTGAGGATGTTCAGAGTCAGTGTGTGACTTGGGTCACACACAGGCCAGATACACCTCTCTAAGTTAAAGGTGGAGAATGGATCTCGCTCCATTTGAAAGATGTATTGACCCAGTCTGTCTGAGTTTGAGTATCTGTGTTTCTGTACACGTGTGTGTGTGTTGGGGGGGGGGGGGGGGGTTATGTGTGGCATTCTTTACGCGGCACTGGAAGTTACACGGTAGCACAGTGGTTAGCACTGCGGCCTCACAGCTCCAGAGCCCCAGGTTCGAATCCCGGCGTGGGTCGCAGTCTGTGAACAACAAAGAACAAAGAACAAAGAAATGTACAGCACAGGAACAGGCCCTTCGGCCCTCCAAGCCCGTGCCGACCATACTGCCCGACTAAACTACAATCTTCTACACTTCCTGGGTCCGTATCCTTCTATTCCCATCCTATTCATATATTTGTCAAGATGCCCCTTAAATGTCCCTATCGTCCCTGCCTCCACTACCTCCTCCGGTAGTGAGTTCCAGGCACCCACTACCCTCTGCGTAAAAAACTTGCCTCGTACATCTACTCTAAACTTTGCCCCTCTCACCTTAAACCTATGCCCCCTAGTAATTGACCCCTCTACCCTGGGGAAAAGCCTCTGACTATCCACTCTGTCTATGCCCCTCATAATTTTGTATACCTCTATCAGGTCGCCCCTCAACCTCCTTCGTTCCAGTGAGAACAAACCGAGTTTATTCAATCGCTCCTCATAGCTTATGCCCTCCATACCAGGCAACATTCTGGTAAATCTCTTCTGCACCCTCTCTAAAGCCTCCACATCCTTCTGGTAGTGTGGCGACCAGAATTGAACACTATACTCCAAGTGTGGCCTAACTAAGGTTCTATACAGCTGCAACATGACTTGCCAATTCTTATACTCAATGCCCCGGCCAATGAAGGCAAGCATGCCGTATGCCTTCTTGACTACCTTCTCCACCTGTGTAGCCCCTTTCAGTGATCTGTGGACCTGTACTCCTAGATCTCTTTGACTTTCAATACTCTTGAGGGTTCTACCATTCACTGTATATTCCCTACCTGCATTAGCCCTTCCAAAATGCATTACCTCACATTTGTCCAGGTTAAACTCCATCTGCCATCTCTCCGCCCAAGTCTCCAGACAATCTAAATCCTGCTGTATCCTCAGACAGTCCTCATCGCTATCCGCAATTCCACCAACCTTTGTGTCGTCTGCAAACTTACTAATCAGACCAGTTACATTTTCCTCCAAATCATTTATATATACTACAAAGAGCAAAGGTCCCAGCACTGATCCCTGTGGAACACCACTGGTCACAGCCCTCCAATTAGAAAAGCATCCCTCCATTGCTACCCTCTGCCTTCTATGGCCTAGCCAGTTCTGTATCCACCTTGCCAGTTCACCCCTGATCCGGTGTGACTTCACCTTTTGTACTAGTCTACCATGAGGGACCTTGTCAAAGGCCTTACTGAAGTCCATATAGACAACATCTACTGCCCTACCTGCATCAATCATCTTAGTGACCTCCTCGAAAAACTCTATCAAGTTAGTGAGACATGACCTCCCCTTCACAAAACCGTGCTGCCTCTCACTAATACGTCCATTTGCTTCCAAATGGGAGTAGATCCTGTCTCGAAGAATTCTCTCCAGTAATTTCCCTACCACTGAAGTAAGGCTCACCGGCCTGTAGTTCCCGGGATTATCCCTGCCACCCTTCTTAAACAGAGGAACAACATTGGCTATTCTCCAGTCCTCCGGGACATCCCCTGA